>NW_026886855.1:0-82219 GCF_032173495.1 Musca vetustissima
TTTCAGGCAGGCCAAGTTCGAAAATAGGCTATTTCATTTGACGTTTTTGGGTAGCCCCCATATAACGGTACCCCCAAATGTGTGATATTTTGAGAAATTTATGTTAGGTCTTCATTGGATACTAGCTCTTTCTACCGGAAATTATCAATATTGGTCCCATAAAAATATCAGGATCTTGAGGATTTTGGACAAGTTTTTCGATGGAATTGGTTGTAATTATGTATGTAGTTGTAAATATTTACCAAATCTTCACGTCAAAAATTATCAATATTGATCCCATTTTTGTTATGGCTCCCATATAACAATACTGCATAATTATACCCTACACAACTATGTTGTCAGGGTATTATAGCTTTGTTTGTTTGTAACGCCGAGAAATATTGGTCCTAGATCCACCTTTAAGTATACCGATCGTCATATCTCGACTAGCTGAGTCGATCTAGACATGTGTGTCCGTCCGTTCCCCGTCCGTCTGTCCATTATAATTTGTAAACACGATACAGACCACAGTTATGGACCAATCATCGCGAAATTTTGCATGTAGGATGGGTTCTGGCCAATGAAGACCCCTATTGTTTCTGGAAAAGATCGGTTAATATTTAGGGGATGAAATGGACTTAAAACGTTATTCTTGTCGGTTTTTCTGGTCGCTCCAGAGGCCGCAATTATGGCCGAAACACCGCGAATTTTTGCATGGAGAAGGGGATCGGGCCAAAACATAAGCATGCCTGTTTTGATAAAGATCGGTCAGTACTTCGTGGGTCAAATGGACCCTGACTTTTGTGTGAATGACAAAATATTTATTCTGTAGCCTATATATTTACTCCTGAGGGACGTAGACCCGAGAAGTAGACAGAATATCCAAGAGGTGTGGCTGGCCATTAAATTGATACCAATTACATTGTCGTATGTACTCGGATGTAGGTGCTACACGTAAATATTTACAGGTGCTTATGAGTTCGAATATTATTTAGGAACACATTACCACACTGGAGGGCGAAAATATAGCGCTGTTCGCTTTTAAATGTTCCATGAGGTTCCAGTTATGGTCAAGGACAACGCCTATAATTTTCAGGTAATAATTTCGAGATGAAGTGGACAGGGAACATAATTTCTTGTTTTTTTTTCGTTCGAGGCCACATTTATAAGCCAAACATCGCAACACGACCCACGAAGAAGCGAATATTGACAAGTAATTAGAGGGAGTTATATTCGGAAAATATATCAGTGTAAGGAAGAGGGGCTCTTGACCTCTAAACCGGTTAGAGGATGCAACTATCACGAAATATTGCCCAGGGTCGAAATAAAAATCTGCAGACAGTTATAATTCCGTGGTAGTTGTGTAGGGTATCGTATGGTTGGCCCAGTCCAACTATACTGCTCCGCTCACTGGTGTACATATTGAGGGTTTGATCGGTTTTTTAGGCAAAATTTGCTGTGTGTCTGTACTTTGTATTCTTATTTGGTAACACATTTTCCAGTAAAAAGTATAAACATTCTTCCACTTTTAGGGGTAGTCCCCATATAGCCCCTTTTTATACCTTTCACCACACCTTGCTAGAGGGTATTACGTCCTTGTACATATGTTTGTAACAGGCGAAAGGAAACGAAATAAACCATGGTTTCTTTTGAAAATGTGCATTGAATAACTTTCAGAAAATGGGAAATATCGGTTCACATTTACATATAGCCCCTATATAGTGGCAAAACATTTTACACAACGTACTAAAGTTATGAGGGCGGATCGGAAACCTCTTAGCCTATCAATTTTCTTTTTCAATATAATCTCTAGAAACTTCAATACACTTAGTCCAACGCCTTTCTAGCAATTATATCCCTTGATTAAAATAGTTTTCCTCAAGGTCTTCAAAATAGTGCTTTACAACTGTAATTACATCTTCATTTGAGGCAAAACGATTGCAAGGTTTTTTTTTAGATTTGGGAACAAGTAAAAGTCACTGGGAGCTAAATCAGGAAAATAAGTTGGGTGGTCAAAAATCTCGTACTTTAATGTGTTGATTTTAGCCATTGTTAAAACACTCTTGTGTGCTGTTGCGATGTCTTCATGAAAAATTATTTTCATATTTTTCATGGGGCCCTTCCTCCACTTTCAGTCCATTTTAGTCCATTTCTGAGTTCTGAATTAGATCGAAATTAATGTTTGAGAAGTTTTCTCGAAATCGGCTCAGATTTAGATTTATGTAGCTCCCATATATAGTTTTATGTAAATAATGCACATAACTGACAGGTTTTCTCCGATTGAGACAACATTTAGCACAACGTACTAAATTAGGTCCTGATTGATGTATTCGAAGTTTTGTTGAAATCGGTTCAGCTATATCTAAGCTCCCATATATAAATATTGCACCAAACTCCCAATATTTGTCCTATTGAGACAAAATGTTCAGATATAAATGTAGCTATTATATATTTTTTGTAACAGGCAAAAGGAATCGAGATAGACCCATGGTTCCATGGAGAATATGCATAGAATCACATCCTGAGTCGATTTATACATGTCCGTCCGTCCGTCCATGAATTTTTGTGAGCAAAGTACAGGTCGCATTTATGATCCGAATTGGATGAAATTTGGCACAGCCCATTGGTTTGGCCCAAGGACGAATCACTAGATTTGCACGAATTTTGGCGTAGCGTACTGAATTAAGTCAGCAATGATGTGTGCTAAATTTCGGGAAAATCGGTTCAGATTTAGATATAGTTCCGCCCGATTTAAGGTAAATGTTCCATCAAAGTCCCTGCAAATATTTAGATGTTCATGAATTTTGGCATAGCGTACTGAATTAAGTCGAAAATCGGTTCAGATTTAGATATAGCTCCCATATATAGTTTCGCCCGATTGTAGGTAAATGGTGCACCAAAGTCCCTGAAAATCATTTGATTTGCACGAATTTTGGCATAGCGTACTGAATAAAGTCTAGAATGATGTGTGCAAAGTTTCATGAAAATCGGATCAGATTTACAAACACCACCTATATATATTTTTTGTCCGATTTTAAGGCCGATTGACACAACGTACTGAAGTTAATATAAATTAATCTCTGGCAAGTTTCCTTGAAATCGGGTTAGATATAGATATAGCATAGCTTCCATATAATTATTACTTATTCATACACCAAATAATCAATGGGTGTTGGATTGAGATTAAATTTTAAACAGTGCAGCAAACCGAATAGCGTTTGTCAAGTTTGTTTTGCATATTGAATTATTCTAGAATGGCACGTGTTAAGTTTTGGTGAAATTGGTTCAGATGTAGATATAGCTCCCACATATATTTTTGTCAGACTTTATGCAAATGGTACACCGAAGAGCCCACATGAAATATTGCATAGCGTATTGGATTTAAATCGGCACAGTTTCAGATATATCTTCCGTATTTATTTTCATCCGATTTTATCTAAATGGTGTATCAAATAACTAAAGTTTGTCCGATTAGGACAAACAAATATATTCGGATGTACAGAGGTAAAATATATTCAGAGGTAAATTGTTTGAAATACCCATGTTATTCACATAGTTAATTTCGTCCGATTCCATTTCAATGATCCTCCAAAGAAAATATGTTTATTCTATCTACAGGATATTGTACATATGAACATATCTTGTATGCATCCAAAGTGGTGGAGAGTACTTTTTAACTTTCCTTACTGGTTTTATACTAAAATAATTAAACTGATTTATTTCGCGTGTTGGACTTGTTCCCATATAACTTTATCCCATCTTAATATGAAGGATATTTTGTACTCGAAAAAGTCAGTTCTTATCCCACAGAGTAGTGAAAATTCTAAGACGATTTAGCAATTTCCGTCCGTTTATCACACTACCTTCGGGTTGTATCGAGGTATAAAACTCAGCACTTAGGCATTGTACCTCCTCTACTGATACTTCCCGATATTCGGTATTTGAAATATTTAGCATGAATAAATGTATCGAGATACAAAACTAAAATCTTAGGTTCGAAAATGAGCTGTATCGTCCTCATTTAGGCATCGATCCCAATTAAATTGCAGTATTTTGAGAATTTTAGACACGTGTTCATCCCTACCATATTTCATCAGTATCGTCTATGTTGTGGATTTTGAGATTTTAAAATTTGCTACAATTTGTATTTCGCTTGTATTATGTTTTACAACATTCGTTTAAAACAATTGTCTGAATTTATGATCCGAATTAGATGAAATTTGGCACAGGTCACTTATTTGGCCAAGGACGAACCCTATTGAAATTGGGAAAAATCGGTTCATATTTAGATATAGCTCCCATATATAGTTTCGTCCGATTTAAAGTATATGGAGAACCACGGGGAATAGTCCATGTTTACTTTGCAAAGACTGCAACAGATGGCTAGTTGTAAGCATTACGACTTCTAATGATATTGATAAAAAAACTCAAACATGACGATAATGAAATATATCGGCAGACATTTAGGCACCTCCTGATGCAAAGAATTGAGATAAACAATTAAAATATTGGGTTAAAAATTGGCATATACCGGCCATTAATTAGGCATAGCCCTCATACATATAATGATATCCCCAAATATTCACTATTTCCTACGCTATGTAATCAATGTTGTTCCCCTTTTAGGCATTGCCTCATATAACTTTGTAGTCTAAATTACAGTAGTTTGAGAATTTTATACTCTACCATGCGTTATCAGTATCAGTCCACTTTTTGGATATTACAGAATTTAGGAAAAATCCCCATTAATTTTATTTTTTTATTTTATTTAGGGATAGCGTTAGCATATGTTAACTGCTGCATGGGTATCTGTAATCATTCTTTATATTCCCAACCATATACGAAATATATTTGTCCTCGAATTTATGGTCAAATATATATGTATTGTTTCGGCATAACTCTAATATAGATATTATTGAATTTAAACGTAAGCATTATTACCGTCATGTCGCAAAATGATCAAACTACCAAGGCGACGACGAACAGCAAATCAAAGTAAAGTGACGGATTACAAGGTAAGCGGCTGATCAATCTCATTTTCCCCAAGGGTGTTAAATTCACAACGAACAATGGCTGTAGATGCAACACAAAACTATTAAGATTTCAATTCTTTTTTGCTTTGGTGTTGGATCCCCTACCCCTAAACGATGGAAGAACTGCAAGCGTTAAAGATTACCACCGATTATTTGTGACCAGCCACATGAGACGTGGAAAGGATGAATGGTAATGGCGGCAGATGAATGGACTGATATATGCGGTATAGTTGGCTGGCTTTTTAAATGGATTGATGGGATGGATATGTGTGGTTTTGGTTTTTGTTTTTTCCTGTGGCACACCATAAGAAGCGACAATCTAAATTTAAAATCTCAATTGTTGCAGGACAGCAGGAGCAGCAGAATGAACGCCAAACGTCCAATGACTGAAATTTTGCACATGAAACACTTGAATTAAATTGTCAGAAAATTAGCGCTTTAATACTTAAATTAATTACCCACAATGTGTGCCGTTGCCCATGGCTATGCCCGCCCGAGTCATCATGAGCTGTGAATGGCATTCAGAACTAAAACTTGTGCATTGTTGTTGTTTTTTATGTATTACTTTCGGGTGAATTTATCACACTTACCAAATCTTAAAACTGTCTGAAGATATTAAAACTACAGAGCAACCAAAAAAACCTACAGGAAAAACGCTTTAACTTGAGTAGAGCGAAGACAAAAATACGACCATGGACATGGTTAAAATTCTTAAGAATTTCAAGTATATCGAGTTGTGAAACAAAGCACCAACAACAACAATAAAACAATAATGTGAGCGTTTCTGGAGCGCTTTCATTGTGCTCACTTGGCTGTGTGTATTTTCTTTTGGGCAAAATTAATGATCATTGCCTTAATTGTGAAAAAATTGCACATTTGCCACACCAACAGCTGCGTAAATGAAAGAAATAAAACGCGAAATTGATTAATTTATGAGGTTTATAAACAAGTCAACGCCTGTGTAGCCAAAAATTAAAAAAAATGCCAACGAAAAAAATCAGATTAAATTTAAAAGTATTTTCTTGTAAGCAACAGTGTTTTTTGTTGCCCTTCCTTCCTGCACCGCCACCACCAACATCGTCGTCGTCGATGATGTGGATGACGATCTTCAATTCGAAATACAAAGTAGTATTTATGGAATGTCATGTCCGATTGGAGTGGATTATCAGGTAGCATCACATGGTGGGACAGTTAATGTTCTGGAGTGATGAATGTTGACAGTCGTTATGCCAAACATGTTCATTTGATTTTAACGCCGATCGCTGTGATGAGTTCTTCCTAAGAACTGGTAGTTTCTTTTGGTAGCAGTTTAATTTTCAAAATGAGTAGCTGTTGAAAGGTGTGTCATGAAGACATTTTTTTTATCAGAACAACCGGAAATGGACGATTTCCAAAATAATTTCGAAATTATTCGAAGCAATTTTTTGTCTAGACAAAAATGTCAATGAGTTTTTTTTTCATTAGAAAAAATTATCTTATGTGATGAGAATGTATTTAAAAACAAACACAATATTTCGTGATATTTGCATCCTCCTGCCCGATAATTATGGCTTGTACCGTGTTTACAAATTATAATGGGCATATGGACGGACACACATGGCTACATCGACTCAGCTAGTCGAGATATGACTATACTTAAATGTGGGTCCAGGACCAATATTTCGCGGCGTTACAAACTCTTGGGGCTGCACAAAGCTATAATGCTCTGACAACATAGTTATGTAGGGTATAGCAAATCATTAATCCCCCTGGAAAATTTGTTCTATATAAAATATATCCTAATGGACTAAGAATATAATTATTTGGAAAAAATTACACCATACCTATTTTAATAAAAAACTGTCGTCGGGTCCTGAAGAAAATATCGTCGAAGATATTTTCAATTTAGTCCGATGGTTCAATATGTCGGTCCATTTTCATGGTAATAATTTAGGAGAATTTGGATTAAATATGTTGCCACTTTTTATACATTAAGGTCCGAAATTGTTACTTTTTTTAAACGTTAACACTAGTGGCGGGCCTGAAGACATTTTTCAACAGACATAAAGTAAAATTGTCATTATTCCCTGAAAAAATATGTGTATCATCCATATATTCTTAGACTAGATATATGAAAATTTGTTAGCAGGGTATGATGACATATCCTACAGAAAAAATGCTATTCAAGTCTTGATGATTTTTTTATACCTTTCACCACACTGTGGTACAGGGTATTATGTCTTTGTGCATATGTTTGTCTGTTGATGTTCAATTGTAAACAAAGTACAGGTCGCATTTATCATTTGATTTGGATGAAATTTGGCCCAAGAACGAACCCTATTGATATTGGGAAAAATCGGCTCAGATTTAGATTTTGTCCGATATAAGGTAAATGGCGCACCAAAGTCCCTATATACATTTCGATTTGCACGAAATTTGGCATAGCGTACTGAATTAAATCTAGAATAATGTGTGCTAAGTTTCGTAGAAATCGGTTCAGATTTAGATATAGCTTCCATATATATTTTCGTCCCATTTAATAGAAATGGTACAAAAAAGTTCTTATATATATTTCGTTCAATTTCATGTCAGTGTTCTTTCGAACAGGCGACTTCTGTTAGGAGACTATGTACTGGTGAAGGGTGTCATATAGTCGGCCCAGTCCGACTTTACTACTTTCCTTACTGGTTTTGTATAGAAACAAATAAAAACTAGAATTTGAATCGACATTTACATAAAAAGAATGAAATATATACAATGAAATATATATCTGAATCTGAACCGACTTCAACAAAATACATTTAACCAGTAAGGAAAGTAGTAAAGCCGGACTGGGCCGACTATATGAAACCCTTCACCACCTTGGGTATATTGTACATATGTATCCTTACAATTGTGTGTCGATTTGGAGTCGTCATGTGACAAATTTATGAAAAACTATTTAAAGCAAAGTTGATACACGCTATTCGGTTCGCCGCACTGTTAAAAATTTAATTTCAATCAGTCACCCGTTCGAAATACATATAGAAACTATGGCTGCATCTGCACCAATTTCAACAAAACTCAATAATCGGACAAACATTAGGACTTTGGTCCACCATTTATGTAAAATCGGACGAAAATATATATGCTTAGCAAACATCATTCTAGACCGTACGCTATTCCAAATTTCGTGCAAATCGAAAAATATATTCGAACTTTCGTGCACCATTTACATTAAATCGGATGAAATATATCGGCTATATCTAAATCTGAACCGATTTTCACGAAACTTATCACACATCATTTCGCTATGCCAAATTTCGTGCAAATCGAAGAATATATAGGGTCTTTGGTGCACTATTTACATTAAATCGGACGAAAATATATATGGGAGCTGTATCTGAATCTGAACCAATTTTCATGAAACTTAACACACATCATTCTACTCTTAATTCAGTACGCTGTGCAAAATGTTATGCAAATCTAAAGGGACTTTAGTGCACCATTTGTCTTAAATCGGGCGAAAATATATATAGGATCTATATCTAAATCTGAACCTATTTTCAGTAACTTAGCACACATCATTCTAGGTATAATTCAGTACGTTGTGCCAAATTTCGTGCAAATCGAAAGATATTTAGGGATTTTTGTTCCACCATTTACCTTAAAACGGACGAAAATATACATGGGAGCTATATCTAAATCTGAACCGATTTCTACAAAATTTAAGAAACATTATTCTAGGCTCAATTCAGTACGTTGCGCCAAATTTCGTGCAAATCGATAGATATTTAGGGACTTTGGTGCACTAATTACCTTAAATTGGACGAAAATATATATGGGAGCTATAGCTAAATCTGAACCGATTTTCACGAAACTTACCACACATCATTCTAGGCTCAATTTAGTAAGCTGTGCCAAATTTCGTGCAAATCGAAAGATATTTAGGGACTTTGGTGCACCATTTACTTTAAATCAGACGAAAATATGTATGGGAGATATATCTAAATTTGAACCGATTTTTCCCAATTTCAATAGGGTTCGTCCTTAGGCCAAATAAATGAGCTGCGTCAAATTTCATCCAATTCGAATTATAAATGCGACCTCTGTTTACAATTTAACATGGACAGACAGACGGACGGACATGCATAAATTGACTCAGAAAGTGATTCTATGCATATTCTCAAAAGGAACCATGTGGCTATCTCGTTTCCTTTTGCCTGTTACATAAAATTGGACGAAGCTATATCTTAATCTGTACCGATTACAACAAACCTTGACACACCTTAGACTATACAAACGTCAGTGAGTTGTGCAAAAATTTGTGGCTATCGGCCTAACTTTGGGTCCTTGGTGCACCATTTTTTTAAAATTGGACGAAAATATATATGGGAGCTATATCTAAATCTGCACCGGATTCAACAAAACTTGACTAAGCTATACTTGTTGTGGCAACCAGCCTAACTTTGGGTCTATGGTACCTAACTGCAGTATATATGGGGGGTATCTGTATATCCGAATCGATTTTACCCAATTTCAATATGGTTCGTTTTTGGGCCAAAATTAATGTCCTGTGCCAAATTTCGTCCAATTCGGATTATAAATACGACCTGTACTTTGTTTACAATTTAATGTGGACAGACGGACGGACGGACTTAGAAAGTGATTCTATGCATATTCTCAAAAAGAACCATGTATCTATCTCATATACTTTTACCTTTTACAAACATATGCACAAAGACATAAAACCCTGTACCACAGTGTGGTGAAAGATATAAGAATGGGAGAATATATTGATATGGGTCCAAACATTGAACCAAATCGAAAATGTTCTGTATAGCTGATTTTCGACCTATGGGAATGATTAATTAAAACAACTTCAGTTGAAAAATACGCATTAAGTCATGAAAATACATAAATAAATGGTAGAACTCTTAAATAAGGACTTTGTGAAAACATGGAATCCTAGGGATAATTTTTTGCATTGAGGTATGTTAGTTTCCAAAACGAAGACGACGTAATTTAGAATACTGAGTTATTGATGGAAGACAACTTGGTATGTTGATTTTGTATATCCTCATATAAAGTTTGCTTTTCCGTGTATACTTCAACGTAATTCTTTTTGCACTTGTTTATATTTTTATGGTGGCGGTGTTTTTAACCCGACCGAACTAATCGACGTTTTCACTTTTTCTATAGGATAATCATGACAATCTTTCTCGTCTCTGAAGCCACTCTGCCCTTCAGCTCGCCTATAAAAACTTCCTGTCCCTCAGCATATAAATGTTTTCTGGCCTTCAGCCTTTCTGATTGTATATAAAAACTCCCAGCCTTGTAGATTTTGTATTGACATCAGGAACTCGGGATCTTCAACTCACCTTCAAAAACACCTTGTCTTCAGTTCGTCTTTAAAGAATTTATTGGCTCCACTATAAAGACTACCTTTCAGATTGTCCACAAATACTCCCTATCTCAAACTATCTGCCTCCAACTCGTCCGTTGAGATTTCATGTATCCAGATTCCTAAAACTGCTGTACAGCTCCCTGCCTTTCAACTCGTCTATGAATCTTTACCTGGATTCTGTTCATATATTAAGACCTCCTGTCTTGCTATAATCTATAAAGACTCCCTTCAGATCTTCTATTTAGTTCATCTTTAAAGATCCTCAGTCTATAAATACTCCGATGTGGTCTACAAGGCTCGATGTCAATATAGGGAGTCTATTTGCTTTAGATAACGGATCCATTCTTCTAATCTAGACCATTACCTCTTCTTCTTCTCATTTTTGCAACCATAAATCATTTAAAGTTGAAACACTTACTGTCAAATGTCACTCTGTTAGAGTACACCTTTTTAAAAGAATTTATACCATAGCCAACTGTTTAGTATCGCTAATTCAATAAAATTGTAATTTATGTTCCAGCCCATAAACGATAATAATCTTTGTAACCTGCTTGAAATTCTATGCCAACAATTTCCATTCAGCTAACAATTGTCCCTCTCGCTCGGCTTTGATATTTTACAGATAAAACAGCATATCTTAGCTGTCTCTGATTCCGTAGCAAATAAATTATTTATCGTTTAAGAATTTGATGTTCTGCTAGAAGGGTCATTGTTATTTATCATTTTGCCGTTTTTTTTCTTTTGTGCGCTACGTTTAAATAATTGAACCCTTGACATACATCTCAAAGTCTTGGCATGGTCTTCTCGTTCCCTTCACCTTCCTTGGTTTCTCTTCTGCTTGCTGTCAATAAATGATTACAGTTTTAAGTAAATATGTGCATAGGCAACCAAGTATCCTTTTAAGGATACATTACCGTACTTCGGCTTTTGCATCTTTAAAACAGTACTCCTGCTGCTTGCTACTGACGATGATACTGATGGCAATCTTTGCGCTCACTTGCAAGTGTCATTCAAGTGCAGTTCTTTTTTTTCGTTTTAGTTCTCTTGTCTTCATCCCTTTCTCGACGCCAGGCTTCAAGTCCGACTTGTGTAACAAAAAACTACACACAAACACACACATTGCAATGAAGAGGACACAGGACATACAAACACGTCCCTTGACAGTAAAGACAACAATTGATGGCCTGACATTTTACTCTTGATACCTTGGCTGGTTGTTCGTTTTTTTGGGTTGTTTGCCTGCCGCCTGACTACCAGCTCGACTGATGGTGTCATTGTTGCCTTCTTCAACGCTCTTCAACAGCATACGGACAACGTATGCAACGATGGAATACCAAAGGATGGTGGTACTTTGTGACGCCAGTGATAAGATATCATTTGGCGCCAACACATTACGTCGATGTGACATTTTCTTATTCCTCTTCATTGCACTCCTCAATGTCGACATCTTTCAGTTATAGTTGCTGTGTTTGTGTGTGTTTTTTTCCTGCTGCAGATTTTATTGTTGAAAAATGAGATCAATAAGGTAGAAAAGAAAGACAATAAAAGAAATGCATTTTTTGGGGATAACGAAAAAACACACATACAGGAAATCTTAAGAAACCTTAAAATCGTTTGGACGACTTCGAATACGGTCAATAAATGTTTGAATAATAAACATTGGAGTATAAAGGATATTTTTGTAATGATGAAGAAACAGTGTTGGGGAAAATTAATTATATAAAAGACTTATATCAACGTAATCCCAATGTGCTAGGACAATTAGCATGAGACTGACACTGCAGTAATGACACTGTTCATCTGAAGTGGCTTATTAGCATTACACTCGAATACAATTGAAAAAAATGTCTGAAGTGTACAGAAAAGATTATATTTAATAATAAATATATTATATTAATAATAATTCTTTAATAGTACAGCTTGTAAAAGAGGAAAAGTGTCAAAATCGCGTACAAAAAAATACGAAAAGTTTCGGAACAGTAATCTAGTAAAATATTCAACATTTTCTGACAATCCTTCAAAATCAACCCAACAGTATATCAGAAATTGGCATTTATGATTACGATTTTTAAACCAAATTTCTTTTGTAAACATTTTTGGTTTGTGTCGTCTTAAAATTGATTGAACGGTTTGCTGGTTTTGTGGATTTAGGAACGATTTTCGAGTAAACAGTTAAAAAACTCCTAAAAAAGCTACATTCTTTCAGGTTCTGGAACGCAACTAATATGTTATTTTATATTTAGTAAAGTAAAAACTGAAATTTACTTGCCATCTGACAAAAGTATATATCTTTTCTCTCTATTTTTTATACCCACAGCCTTATGGCTAATCAAGTTATAAAAACTTTGCTCCGACAAAAAGGGGCCTCTTCGAAACGTAGATCAATATTAATATTTTTGTAGGCAAATGTTCGCCCCCATCACAAATCAAAGTATGAAGTAACAGCCAATTCGATAGAAATATTTATCCAAGGTAATCAAAATACCAAAAATCGGGGTACCACTATGTGAGGCTAATACGCAAGCGATATAAACAAATTTTTGTTAAGAGAATTTGGCGCCCAACTACAAACCAATATGTAATGTTACTGTCATTTCGGTAAAAAATATTCGTTTGATAAAACTACTCCAAAACCCTAAAAAACAAATTGGGGTAGTTTTAGGGCTACCCTAAATCGTGAAACTTTATAGTCCATCTTCGAACTTGATCTATGCCGAATTGATCTAAATTGTCCACCAAATACCCAATGTTTTTTAGTTGGAGCCGACTATATAATACAACTCACCACTATGGGTACATACAAGAGATGTTCATATGTACAATATCCTGTAGGTAGAACATACATAACATCTACACATATATCAATCTGAAATCTATGAAAAATTTCATATCAATCGAATTGATTTGGGTTCTTTGGACAACCATTTGCATTAAATCGAGTAAAATTATGTACGGGAGCTATATGATCACTGATCAACGGTGACATACACCATTTGGTGTGCAAAAACTTAAACCGGAACCGGATTCGTCCTTGGGCCAAATGCGACCTGTACTTTGCTCACAAAAATACATGGACGGACATGCACAAATCGACCTAGAAATATTCTATGCATATTCTCAAAAGAAACCATGGATTCAACTAACATATCCGCAAAGATATAATACCCTGTACCACAGTGTGGTGAAGGGTATAATAAAAACGACGTGTGTTGAGTTTTGTACTATGTTAACATTTCAAGCTCCAGCTTGACCCTTTGAGCCCTGAATTTTTTCCGCAATCTTAGAACAAATTTCTGTTCACAGATTTAGTTTAACTATCCTAAATAGGATATGCACAAAATTTGACATCGCTACATCCTTTCATTCGGGAGATACAGTACATTCTTTCGGAAAAATTAAAAATTAAAGTCCACTATCAAGAAAATCAAATGCAAAATCGACAGAAAAATCATTTTAAATTATTCTTTATATTCATTTTCAGGAGAATCAAAAATAATTCTGATGGCAGAATTAGTACAATTTGTATATGAAGCGATTTAAAAAATTTGAACTGTATACACATATTAGTACACAAAATTACCCTCATCTCTAAAGCTCATAACTTTACCAAAATTTTGAATTTTGTTTCTTTTGATATGTATCGTCCATAATCAGGTCTTGACTTATGAAATCCAAATAATATATATCTACTGGCTGCATATTAAATGTAAGCTCTAAAACTTGCTGTGGGCAACATTGGGCCACAAAGGGTTAATATAGCTCCTATACATTTTCGTCCGAGTTTAAGTACCCCACATTGGTTTGGTCGGGTTGTGTTCATATTGAGTTGAGTCTAGATGATGTGTACTGAGAATTCAGATATACATATATCTGTCATATACCTTCACTATCGACTTCATGTAAACGATTCATAGAATACAAAAAATTGGCTTAAATGGTATGCGGTGTTGCACATTTGCAGCACAACACATCGTTCCATATCTACATAAAGCATTAATTAATTTACTCCGATATAAATTGATATGAAAAATTGTTGGTTCATATATATCATATTTTGAAATTCATCCGGGGTCCACCAAAAATGCTAGGCCTGTTCGTATGGTATCATGAAAGTTTTAACCGAATTTTTCCACCAAAATAGCTATTATTTTCGTGGAGGGTGAACAATATGTTTGCAGACAAATTTCGATGTTGTTTCATATTACGACTTAACTCCCATATGGAGATCTTGCCCTATTTGCAGTATTTTGAAATTTTTAACCCCATATTCCCACCGAAGTGAAGAGTGAACATTAATTTTCCAGAAAATGTCTATATAGGTCCATGTTTTGACCAAATTCCAGGTCTCGCCCGATATACGGTTTTTAAGGTAAGATTATGATTTCAGAAAAAAAATATTTTAATTTTTCTGTCTCTCTCGGTCTGACCTCATTCATTTGATTGTATTTCATTGATATTTAGAGTCGTAAATCAACAACATCTCATTTAGTACAATAGTCATTAAGTAGCGTAATGTAGGATAAATCATCATTCCTTACATACCAAAAAATTAAAATAAACCCAAAATTTATTTACACAACTATTGAAATTAATGTGAATAATATCGCATATTCATGTATTGATGATATGAGCAGGTACACAGGCCACACCAAATATCCATTATCTTCTTATAAACAAACAAACAAAAAAAAAAAAAATGATAATACATTTCACAAAATTTAAAAATTATTGTTTGCATTAGCACAATGTTCCTTAATGAATCGCGATAAAGAAAAGAGCAATGCAACACCAGCCTCTCCTTGTTTACGAACTGACTGCATATGACTTTGAAATTATTATCCACAAAATTGCCCATATAAACACTTCATCATCAATAATCTCCGGACTTAACAAATTCTCACTAACTGAAAATGATTCACAATCAAAACAACATCTCCAAAATAATTTGGCCATACACAAGGAGTCAATTAAGATGACATTATTTTCGAACAGTGGTGGTGGTGTGGAGTTTTTGGTTGGTGGGTATTTAAATTGCAAAAAAAAAAAACGCAGAGGAATCTCAATGGTCCACACTTAAGGTTCATTGGCGTTCTTTAACTGTGTGTTTATGCAAATATCTGAAATTCTCCAAAAAGAAGAAGAAGAGTACCCATTTTCATAACATAACAATATTCGGCTAAGTGCCTCCGTTCTTTTTAATACCGAAGCAAAGAACAAAGTTACTCCAAAACACGTATCTTGTATACTTAGCTAATGATGTGCATTTGTTTAACAAGCCAAAAAATGCCGAAAATTTTGTATTCCAGCCAATACGAAAAAACACTCACACTCAGACACACATCCAACAAAACCAACAAAAGGTGTCAATAATGTTTTGCAGTGTTAATCCCGTCGACAACATTGATTCATTTTGAATTATTTAATGACACGCATTAATTAACAGCCACGCCGTCATTGTCGTCCACCGTCGAATTTGTTTGTGGCCCAAAAGCCAACAATTCTTGTTTGAATAAATTCGCGAAGCGAAGTGTTGGTTTTGGTTATTTATTTTTTGTTTCTTGTCGGCTAAGTTCATAAATTATTCTTAAGCTGTTTTTTGTGCCACTTCAAGGTTTTGGTTTTTTTGCAACCTTACTTTTGGTAAGTGGCTTATTGTTGTTATTTTCTTTTTTTTCAGGTAATTTATGATGCTAGAGTTGCTATATATATATTCTCCAAATTCTGTTTGGCCTGTAGGTTAAGTTGAAAAAGTTGTTCCCTTTATTGGTTTTATTTGTTCTGCACATTGAATGTGGGATGCAACAGCCTGCCGTAACGTTTCAACAGGTAAATTTGAACAGGATTATAGATTTGAGTTTGGGTCAAAACATCACCACTCACTAATGATGCAGAACATTTTTATGGCATAATGATGACACAAAATATTTTTCTGGGAAATGCTGAAATTTTTTAATTTTGTATATTAGATTTAATTATTATAAAAATTTAAATAGTAAATACGACATATCTGGAAATATAAATCCCTATTTTAATCGCATGTATTTGTACCCTTCACCACATTGTGGTAAAGGGTATTATGTATTTGTGCATATGTTTGTAACAGGCAAAAGGAAACAAAATAGACACATGGTTCCTTTTGGGAATATGCATAGAACACTTTCTGAGTCGAATTATGCATGTCCATCCGTCTGTCTGTCGGTTCAGATATAGATATAGCTCCCATATATGTTTTCGTCCGATTTAATGTAAATAGTGCACCAAAATCCCTATATGCCTTTCGATTGGCGCCAAATTTGGTATGGCGTACTGATTTGAGTCTAAAGTGATGTGTGCTAAGTTTCATTAAAGTCGGTTCAGATTAAAATATAGCTCCCATATAAATTTTCGTCCGATTTTATGTTAATGGAGCACCAAAATTTCTTCCGATTTACACGAAATTTGGCATAGCATACTGAATTGAGTCTAGAATGATGTCTGTTCTGATTTAGATATAACTCCCCTATATACTTTCTTCCGATTTAATCTAAATGGTATACCAAAGTCCCTATATATCAACCGATTTGCATGAAATTTGGCATAGAGCACTGAATTGAGCCTAGAATGATGTGTGTTTAGTTTCGGTTCCGATTTAAATATAACGACCATATATAGTTTTGTCCGATTTTATGTAAATGTTGCACCAAAGTCCCTATATAGCTTTCGATTTGCGCAAAATTTGGCATACCATACTGAATTGAGTCTAGAATGATGTCTGCTAAAAATCGGTTCAGATTTAGATAGAGCTCCCATAAAGTATACACTAAAGACCCAAAGTTTGTATGATTGACATATAATTATGTTGAAATCGGTTCAGATTTAGATATAGCTCCCATTTCTATGTTCGTTGGAGTTAAGGTAAATGTTGCACCGGATGATACGAAACGTATCAAATTGAGACTAGAATTACGTTATAGCCCCTTTTTTAATTGGTGCAGATGCAGACACAACTTCCATATATATTACAAACGGGTATCTGATTGAGATTGGACCATAACAATGCGGCTTCAGACTTGACAAATCCGCCACTGACCAGATTTAGTCTTCTTCCTATCGCGTATAAAATGCTATCCAGTGTGCTGTGTGAACGATCGAAGCCAATGGTCAATGACATTATTGGACTATAACAATGTGGCTTCAGACTTAGCAAATCCGCCATTGACCAGATTTTCACTCTGCGCCAGTCCTAGAAAAGTCCCAAGAAAAACACATCGACACATATCACCTATTCGTCGACTATAAAGACGCATTCGACAGCCCTATCGGTTCAGAGGTGTTTAAAGTCATGTCTGCGTTCGGCATTCCTGCAAAATTAATACGGCTATGCATGATAACTTTAAGTGGGACAAGGTCAGCAGTTAAAGTCGGAAAGGACCTATCGGAGCTCTTCAATACCGAACGAGGATTCAGACAAGGTGACAGTTTGTCGTGTGATCTTTTTTACATCCTGCTGGAAAAGGTCATACGAGATGCAAAGATGAACATGTAACTCGCCTACGCCGATGACATCGATATAATGGGTCGAACATTGCGAGCGGTAACCTTTGAACAAATTGAAAAGGTGCCAAAATGGGTCTGGCAGTAATCGGCGAGGAGACAAAAAACTCGGACCAACTGTGGAACTTGAGAACTACAGCTTCGAGGTAGTTAAAAATTGTATATACCTTGCTACCTCCATAAATAAAACCAATGGCATCAGTTTTGAAATTCGGAAAAGGATTGTGATGGCCAACAGATGCTATTATGGTCTTAATAAGCAGTTTAGAATCAAGGACACCTCCCGCCAGACCAAACTCACACTTTGCGAATGAATGAGAATGCCCCAGCTCAAAAGGCCTATAAAAGGTAGATTTGCTACCCAAAGATATCATCCCAAAATATTAAACAGGTGAAAAAGCGTTAAGTTCGACCGGGTACTTGACAGGTACTTGAAATGAAAATATAGGGAAAATACCAAAAAGTGGACTTATATCGACATTTCCACAAACCGGTTATGTAAACCACAATGTAAACTATAAAACAAATTTCAGAAATTTTTAATGGACAATTATACTCTCAGCGTTATGGATAATGAGGGTGTATACACTTTGACACGGTTAAAATGGTTCTAGACCCCATGTTTTTTTGGACCAAATTTGTTTCAGAAAATTTTGATTTCATCCAAACTTTGGCAATCTTATTATTTCTTCCAAACTTAGTTCAAGTTCGAAGATGGGGAATATCGGTCCACTCCTTCTGGTACCTCCCACACAGAGGCTAAGTCTAAATACGGGTTATTGTTCATATATAGTTCATTATCGAACCTTACGTTCTACTTTTTTATCTCGATATCCTCCACAGGTGATATGATTACAACAGAGTGTTAGAACCAAACCCAAAACAGGGAATAAATTGCATAACTATTTTAATATAAACCAGTAAGGAAAGTAGTAAAGTCAGGCGGGGGTAGCTCTGTCGAAATTTGAACCGATTTCAACAAAACTTTCCACATGCTGGGTTATATTAGCTTCAGTATGTTGTGCAAAATTTTATGTCAATCGGCCTAACGAAACTATATATGGGAGCTATATCATAATCTGAACCGATTTCAAAACAAAACTTGCCACACGTTATGTAATAATATCTTCAGTACATTGTGCAAAATTGTGTGCCAATCGGACCCACCTGGAGAGTTTGGTGTAGAATTTATATCTATCTTCTAGGTTATACGTACCTCAGTACGTTGTGGAAACTTTTGTGTCAATTTTGTGTAAACTCTGAAGAAAATATATATGTAGAAGCTATATCTAACTCTGAGCCGACTTCAACAAGACTTGCCAGAGATTAATTTATATTAACTACAGTTCATTGTACAAAATTCTGTGCAATCGGGCAAACTTTGGGTCTTTAGTACACAATTTACATAAAATCGGAAAAAATATATAAAGGAGCTATATCTAAATCCGTAGAAAATATATATATGTGGGAGCTATATCTATATCTGAACTGATTTCACGAAACATCATTCTAGACTTTATTCAGTACGCTATGCCAAATATCGTGCAAATCTAAAGATATGTAGTGACTTTGGTGCACCAATTACCTTCAATCGGACGAAAATATATACTTGAACTACATCTAAATCTGACCCGATTTCCACGTAATTTAACACACATCATTTTAGACTTTATTCAGTACGCTATGCCAAATTTCGTGAAAATCGAAAGATATATAGGGACTTTGGTGCACCATTTACATTAAATCGGACGAAAATATATATGGGAGCTATATCTAAATCTGAACTGATTTTCAGGAAACTTAACACACATCATTCTAGACCTAATTAATTACGCTGTGCCAAATTTCGTGCAAATCGAATGATATATAGGGACTTTGGTGCACCATTTACCTTAAATCGGACGAAATTAAATATGGGAGCTATATCCAAATCTGAACCGATTTTCTAGAAACTTCACACGGATCATTCTAGACATAAATCATTAGGCTGTGCCAAATTTCGTGCAAATCTAAAGATATATAGGGACCGTTTATATTAAATCGAAAAAATATATATATGGGAGCGTTATCTAAATCTGAACCGATTTTTCACAATTTCAATAGGGTTCGTCCTTGGGCCGAATAAGGGACCGATGCCAAATTTCATCCAATTCGGATCGTAAATGCGACCTGTACTTTGTTTACAATTTAACATGGACAGACAGACTTACGGACGGACAGACGGACATGCATAAATCGACTTAGAAAGTGATTCTATGCATATTCTCAAAAGGAACCATGTGTCTATCTCGTTTCCTTTTGCCTGTTACAAACATATGCACAAAGATATAATACCCTGTACCACAGTATGCTGAAGGGTATAATTACAACAAGAACACCAAAATAACGAAAAGTTTAACCTGTCTTTAGACAAAAGTTTCTATAAGCTAATTTGATGATGTTTCTCAATTTGTTTTAAGTCCAACGTGATTGTAGAGTCGAAAATGATTATTTCAATGCGTTACAAACGGTAAAAAAATTAATATACATTTCATATTATTTAATTTTACTTATTTAAAATTTTATAGAATTAGATTCAAATAAATGACTTAGTTGGAATGAAATATTTTACCCTCGCACTATTTGACTGACAAATTACTACGTATTGTCCCATTCCATCAAGGTGACATTTCCCCACATATATCGTATATTTACCACAAAAGTTTTCAATTTAAAGCTCATGTTAAATTCATTAAAAATTAGTACAAATTTAACATTCATTTCTGCCTTCTGCTATGCCTTGTGCGCGTTGACGACAAAATACTGGGGGACATAATGAAACAAATTTGTAAAACTTCCCTTTGGACATGAAAAATGAATGTTTTGTGTGAACGGTGAACACACACACGCGCACTCACACACCCTGCCGATACACATGCCTATTACCATATACTGTTTGTGTGTGTGAATGCAAATATGCATTTTTGGCGGGTATATTCAAGGATTGGGGAGTGGAAAATGCATCCCAGCGTGAGGAACATACCACATTACAAGACAATAATAATAACAACAGCAACAACAACAAGGGTACTAGGAATAACAATGTGACGCAAGTATCAACAACAAAACAGATAAACAATACAACATCAACACCACCACATATGATATGCACAATTAAAATTTCAACTTCAAATTCTATGAGCGCGCGATACATTGCACACATTCAGCCTGACTGTCAGCCCGTGAGCTAACCAACCATCCAGTCATTCGTTCGTCCATCCAGGCAGCCAGCCAGCCTTTTTTGTCTATGGTCTGGGTTATTTCGGGTAGCATTGATGGCATGGTGATGGTTGCAAGTATGACGACGACAACGCCGACGATGATAATCATGATGACTATATTCGTGGATCGAGGGAGGAGGGTGGTCACAAATTGAGAGGAGATGAACTGTGATATTAAATGCAAAGAATAAATAGCATCAAAAACAATTTCAACATTTCTACATTTAAGTGTGCGATTCAAGTGTAAAAATATCGAGCGACTGCAGCCAACCAATCCGCGAACCAACCAGCCCGCAAAGCAAAGCAATGGAATGAAAATGGAAGAAGGAACAGTTGTTGTGTCATATCTTTTAATTGCCACTTTCAATTAACACTTTGTGTACACTCGCGCTGCTGCTCTGTATTTTCAAAGGCAACATCTAAAAATTCTGCAGCATTCTCGGGGGGAGACAAATGGAATTTGTTTCTTTTCGAGTGTGGCGCAGAAATACAAACACACTTACAAACAATAATAACAACAAGCTATATTTCACATATAAACATACACAAAATATTTGAGAATAGAAAGACAACAACAGCAACAACGAACAACAAGCATATATTTGATTAATAGAAAACAATTTTATTTGAAAAGAATATTAGTTAAAAATAAATATTTTAGCACCCTCTTAAAAATTAATGTGGTAACAAAGGGCAAATATTACTGCACTTATTGGAGGAGATTGTAACCCAGTGAACTGATTTGATGATGAAGTGATTGGTGTTATGACACGTAAGATAATTTCAAGTCCTAGGCTAAGTTTTCGGGGAAGCAAAGGGAAAAAACATAAAATCTTGGACGTTTTTTGGGATATTAGAAATTAATAGGTGCAAAATGGACTTTAATCCTATGAACGATTTAGCTGATATTAATAATGTTTAAATTTAGATTTACAGTGACTTATCGGACATTGAACAATTTGGATTTGCATCAGTACATTCATTTTCAGAGCAGATTTTTCTTGCAGTGGAAGACATTTTGTTTCATACAATCTTCTATAGCTTCTTCCCTGGTATTCCTCTGCTTTAATTCAACCATCCAAACGTAAGTAGACGGCTTTGAACGCTGGTGCGCCAACAACATTTAAGACGCCATTGGAACCAGAGTTCAACCTCAAATTGAATTAATATTAAGATTATGCATTTTAGGGCGGACAAACATGATGTCTTTGACGATATTATATATAGAAGCTGTAACTGAATATAAAACAAAATGAACGAGACTCAATATATATCATTCTAATCTGCAATCGGTTGTAACATTTCATGTTAATTGCACAGAGTCGGAGTCTTTTCATTTAAAGCAAACTTGACACACGCTATTCGGTACGCTGCACTGTTTAAAATTTAATCGCAATCAGACATCTATTGATTATTTGGTGTACAATTAATATAAATAAGTCGAAATTATGTATGGAAGCTACGATATATCTATATCTGAACCGATATGAAGCAAACTTGCCAGCCTAGCTATTGACCTTTAGTGCACAATTTACTTAAAATCGGACAAATATATATATAGGAGGTGTACACTTCATTCTAGACTTAATTCAATACGCTATGCCAAAATTCGTGCAAATCGAATGATTTTCAGGGACTATGGTGCACCATTTACCTAAAATCGGACGAAACTATGTATGGAAGCTATATCTAAATCTGAACCGATTTTCACGAAACTTAGCACACATCATTCTAGACTTAATTCAGTACGTTATACCAAAACTCATGCCAATCAAAATATTAGCAGGGACTTTGGAGCACCATTTACCAAAAATCGGCCGAAACTATATATGGGAGCTATACTTAAATCTGCACCGATTTTCACGAAACTTAGCACACGTCAAAATTAATTCAATACGCAATGCCAAAACTCGTGCAAATCAAATGATTTTCAGGGACTTTGGTGCACCATTTACATTAAATAGGACGAAACTATATATGGGAGCTATATCTAAATCTGAAAAGATTTTTACGAAACTTAGCACACGTCTTTCTAGACCTATTTAAATACTCTAAGCCAAAATTCGTGCAAATCAAATGATTTTCAGGGTGTTTGGTGCACCATTTACCTAAAATCGGGCGAAACTATATATGGGAGCTATATCTAAATCTGAACCGATTATCACAAAACTTAGCACACATCATTCTAGACCTAATTCAGTAGGCTATACCCAATTTCGTGCAAATCGAAAGATATATAGGGATTTTGGTACACCATTTACATTAAATCGGACGAAACTATATATGGGAGCTATATCTTTGTTCACCAAAATACATGGACAGACAGACATGCATAAATCGACTCAGAAAGTGATTCTATGCATATTCTCAAAAGGAACCATGGGTCTATCTCGATTATTATTGCCTGTTACAAACATATGCACAAATACATAATACCCTGTACCACAGTGTGGTGAAGGGTATAAAAACGTATTTCCAGAAAAATTTCGATATATGTAGATCCTTGTTCTTTAATTGCCCCAAACAATGGTCCCGATACATTTTCGGTACTGAATGTAATTTCTTGTTTAATTTTATTATTACTCCTTGGTATAACAGGTTTCGGTATAGCCCCTATATTACGGTACCCCCAAATATTCGGTATTATGTGGATTTTTTAGACGTTTTTCAAAGATCTACGATACAATTTTATTTTAGTATTTTGAGAACTTTATCCACATTTACTATCCGATGGGACTGTAATTTTTTTGTGATTAATAAATTTATAACCGAATTTTCCCATGGGAGTTGCTATAATGTCACTTATCAGAGTCCATGTTGAATAAAAAATGAATTTGACCAGTGACCAGTAAGAAAGATATTGAAGTCTGATGGGGCCGATTATATGATACACGTCATCACTTGTGGAATATTCAACATCCATCCATCCAATTGCATCCAATTCAGATCATAAATGCGACCTGTATTTTGTTTACAATTAAAATGGACGGACAGACGGATCTACATGCATTAATCGACTCAGAAATACCCTTCACCACACTGTAGTACAGGGTATTATGTCTATGTGCATATGTTTGTAACAGGCAAAAGGAAGCGATATAGACACAGGGTTCATTTTTAGAATATGCATAGAATCACTTTTTGAGTCGATTTATGGTCCACCAAACTTCCAATATTTTTCCGATTGAAATAAAATTATCAATTTTGTTGAAATCGCGTCGGATTTAGATATATCTCCCACATATAGTTTCGTCCGATTTTAGGTCAATGGTGCACCAATCTTCAAATATTTTTCAAATTGAGACAAAATTTTGCGCAGCGTACTAGATTGGGTCCAGTTTGATGTTTATGAAGTTTTGTTGAAATCGGTTCAGATTTAGATATAGGTCCCATATATAGTTTCGTCCGATTTTAGGTAAGTTGTGCATCAAACTGTCAATATTTATTTCGATTGAGACAAAATTTTGCGGAGCGTATTATAATAGGTCAACATTGATGTATACGAAGTTTTGTGAAAATCGGTTCAGATATGATATATATAGCTTATACCGATTTTTGGGTAAATGGTGCAGCAAACTTCCAAGGATTGTGCACAGCGCATTGAGATAGGTCCATATTAATATATACGGCGTTTTGTTAAAATCGGTTCAGATTTAGACATAGCTCCCATATATAGTTTCGTCCAATTTTTGGTAAATGGTGCACCGTGATAATATTGTGAACAGGGCTCTGCGCTGCAGCATACTAAACGGTATATGCCACAATTGGTCAATTAAATCCAGATTTACATATAGCTCCACATACATTATTTTGCTTTATTTTGTATATCTAAAGTATATCTGAAGTATGTCTGAAAGGTCTCTCAAAATGTATTCTTGATTTAGTCGGAACGCTGTGCAAAATTGCATGTACAATTCCATAAAATTGAACATTGTAATCAGGCTGAACTCCGAAGGATAGGTCAAGTTTGAAGATGTGTTTTACCGGTCTACGTTTAAGCATAAATATCATAATATATATAACATTGCTGGCTATTTGATCGCACTTTTGTTTTATTTTCTATATAAAAACGTTACTTGGGAACAAGAAACCAAAACTACAGATCGGTTAGAAAACTGTCAAAGTACACAGAATTGAATGGTTATCTATGTTGTATGGGAGAAAAACGAGGTCCCATAACTATTCTCAAATTTTCGGGAGTTAGACAATATTTACTTTATTGGAAATTTTACTGTGATATGAGAATAACTCCCGAAAATTTGATAATAGTTATGGGACCTCGTTTTTCTCCCATACAACATAGATAACCATTCCCCTCCAAAAATCAAAATTGTTGTTTTTTTTACAGTATCAAATGTTTGCTGGGTTACACGTTCTTCATCGCATTGGAATTCCCCAATATCGTGAATGGAATGGAATATACCATGAACATTAATGAGTTAATTTGTTATTAATTTAAATGAGGGGGAGTCAATCATGGCAAATGCAATCGAGATACGTTTTAGCAGAAACAGAGAAGAAAAAACTATTTTCGTATCTAATAAATTTTCCCCAGCAAAGAAATCTTTTTTTCGTTCTTTATTGGAAGAGTGAGAGATGGGGGTCATAGATCAATTCATAAGAGCATGTGTAAAAAAAAAACAATTCATATATCTGCGGCTTGTTCGGCAAGTGTGACTATTTCATGGCAGAGTGAATTGTATGTGAATTATTCGATTTAATTTTTGGATTTTTGATAAATGTATGCTTGGTCGATGTTTCTGTCATAGAATACAAAACAAATACAAATGAATGTATGGATGGATGTTGAATGGCAAATAAAATAGAAACTAGGAAATTGCTGTAAATATTTTTTTGCTGCCACTTACTTGTTTATTGATTAAAAGCCTATTTGTTTTACATACTGACGAAAAGGGGGTATTTTTTTCAAACAATTTCGTAAGAATGCTTAAGTGCATGACTCTGTCTAGGGGTCTGCATATATGGGTCATTTGGTTAAGAGCTTTTCAAACAACTTCCCTTCTTTTAATTTCGGCAGCATCTTTAGGGAAAAATATTTTGTTTTGTTGTTTCATTGCTGTTTTGCTTGTGTCATTCCATGCCAGACAAGTGCGTGTGGTCTAGTGATCTTGTGCTCAACACCAACCAACACCCAATACATCTATCTGCAGTATCGGCCATCAGCTACATTCTCCATTGTGGTTTTTGAGGTTATTTACAATGTAATTTATTCTTAAAAAGTCAAATATTTTGTCAGTTTTTAAGAGGCACTCGTTGAATATATATACTTTTTTTTGGTTTTGGATTTTTTTTTATTTTTTTGGCTTTAAAAGCTTTTCCCCATTATTTATTTTGAAAATTATCGCCTCTATCACTTTTTAAAGACCGCATCACAAATAGCTTATTATAAGCAGCGTTTGATATGTTGTTGTTGGTGTTGCTGTTGACATAAGTGTTTGTTGTGGTGGCGATGGTCTTGGTGGTGGTGGTGGTTATTTGGCGTTGGTGTTGCCTTAACTGAACCTCATCCAATGAGGTGGCGGTTGGCTGGCATTTGCACTCAAATTGTGGGAACCACTTAAGGTAAAAGCGTTTTGTCAATTAGAAGGAGTTTGCGTTCGCTTTTAATTGAATTAAAATTAGGTAAACAAAAGTTTTAATGTCTATATTTAAAATAAAAATATATTTTTGGAAGGCATTATACTAAGTAAACAGGGAATGCAATATAGGAGAGGGGGAGAGCATAAATGACGAAAAATGAAACCTTATCGAGCTATTGTTTGAAGATTTTTCATTCAATTTTGTTAGTATCTTTAAGTAAGTCAGTTTTGTTGTTGTTTTTTAATTTAAAAAAGGGATTGTAAATATTATTACCCAACAATACATAACCCCCACAATTATGGACGGATTGTCTCGTTCCAGCCAAGGACGATCCCTACAGTCCTTGACAATGATCGGTTATCTCTGGGCGCTATACAAATCACAGGAAATGTGTATTTAGTTTATAGGTCAATATTTAGTGCCACCGGATCACTGTCGATTTGACTTTATGGTGAAAATATAGATCCATTTCGTCGACTCAAAAACCCGGAATTGAGTCGACACATGGCGATATCCCCGGTATTTGGAGCTTGGTCAGGGTTTTTTAATCAAAGTAATTTCAAATTTTAGATTCTTAATCGATTCAACGGTAATTATATATTTTTGGATCCTAATAGATTTGAAAATGCCCTAACCAAAATTACCTATAAAGGCCCAAGTATCAGGGTAGCCCGATACCACCCAAATTTGGAAAGTCTGGGCAGGTTTTGCAGTCAAACAGCCTGTGATTTAGTTGTATCCTTTTCACGATAAAGAATTCGATATTTGCAGGGCATTTTCAGATCGATTAGCTTTTCTTCCTTTATACTCAATACTTTAGAAACGTTACTAGACCTCGAAATTAGGAACACTATTAACTATAAGAAAATTAGCAAATCTCAACATGCCTACATCAAAAGCAAATCTGTGAATACTGCCTTATATGAGGTGGTCGGACTCATCGCGAAGAATATTTGAGACCTCCGATTAAACATTGGCTGCGTTCCTCGATATCGAAGTAGCCTTCATTACTGTAAGGAGTACTGCACAATGTGGAATATGGAAATCAATATGCAGAAGTCGAAAATTATGATATTTCGCAAAGGAGGAGTGATATCCAAGAGAGAAAAATGGTATTTCAAGGGAAACGAAATTTCAATCACATCGGAATATTCGTATCTAGGATTGATATTCACGCCCAAACTTTCCCATAGGAAACAAATACAAGAAAGGAACGAACAGGCAAAAAATAGCATAAATACCACGTGGAAATGCTTCCTCTCAAAATCAAACGTATCCCTGAGAGCAAAATGGAAGGTGTTTTTAGCTGTATGCATATCTGTCCAATCATATGGATCACATATATGGGGTTTTTCTTTTTTCGATGAAATCGATAAACTAACAATCTTCTTTTTAAAAAAAGTTTTAAAACTGCCGAGTTTTCTCCCCACGTACATTCTAATGCTAGAAACAGGTGTTGAAAGTGGACATATTTATACTTTGAAAAACCACTTAAATTATATATCCCGAATTTTGTACGAGTATAATGATGATAGGCTTCCAAAAATACTGGCGAAGAAAGTCATGTCACGGGAGATATACTGGAAAGTTAATCTAAATAATCTAACACAAAAATATAATATGATCAACTTCTCACCAAATCTCTCAAAAATGCAATGGAGGCAAAATATGCAGTTTTTTCTACAAAATATGCGTACGGATATAATGAATGCAGCACTGGAAAAGGCAAAAAACTCTCAACGTTTCTACAGCAAATTGGAACCCACTCTTGGTGGATCTTTTTTCATGGAGTATGTAACACAGGATGATATCATGTGGATAATGAAAGCTAGAAGTGACATGTTAGCTCTAAACTCAAATCGATACCGAATAGATGCGAACCCAAGATGCTCAATGCGTAATACACAAGAAAACGAAAACATAAATCATTTTCTATGTCGCTGCCCAGCACTAAAAGAATTCCGCCAGAGATTTTTCCAAAAAACTGTACTTAACGAATCTGAACTAATAGACATTCTCAATGGACTGGTAATCAGCTGGAAAATGTTAGTCAATTATATAAAAACTTGTTCACAGTATAGAACCCATTTATTGTCAGAATTCAATTTTTAAATATTTTACTTTATAAACATTGAAATCACTATAATTTATATTTAATATTATTGACAGACGACTATTAGTCAATGTCTATATAAATGCAATATTTAAATATTCTTTTTGTATACTCTATTTATATTGCAATGTAATGTTACAAAATCCAAAATAAAGAATATACTACTACTACTGTGTAGCTGGATGTTATCCATTCTACTCTCGAACGTTCAGGTGTCTACTATATCCTAACGAATTGGATTGATAGAATGCTGAAAAGCAGAATGATCAATTCGTCTATTGGAGAGAGTTCCGTGAGGGTATCTGCCAACAGAGGAACACCGCAGGGAGAAGTATTATCTCCTCTACCATGGCTTCTAGTGATAAATTAGATACAGATAAAAATCGATTATCTGAGGATAAAGGTTGACCCAAAACCGATGATGTAGTCTTGGTAGTCAGCGGCCGACCTTATTAACACTGTCCAACTGGAACCAGGCCAATGTTCTTGGAGTGAACCCCATGAGGACGGACTCTTCACTAAGAAGAGAAAGATCTCAAACTTCCGCGTGCCGTCTTTTCGTGGAGCCACCATAACCCTTTCCTTAGAAGCAAAATACCTAGGTATACTCCTTGGACACAGAATAACGTGGAAAATTAATGTTGAGGAAAACACCAAGGAAGGCTTAATTGGTAAAAGTTGGGGACTAAAATACTTATGGTTGCTTATTTGGCGGAAAAGGGTCAAGAAGAGTATATTGTTGGCAAAAATGAGTAGCATACAGCGATCAGCGTCAATACTGATTTCCGGTGCACTGAGAAATACACAAGCGGCCTTAAATGCAATATTGAATCTCAAACCGTTGGATATTTCGGTTAAATTTCAGGCTGCAAGATGTACCCTGAGACTCCGGGGAACGTTCACGTGGAAGTCTCTGCATTTTGGCAGATCTTAACACAATTACAGATTATGACTTTTTAGATAGGAGTACTGACGTCACTGGCTATGCTTCCTCCCTTTGATGACTTACTTAGCAGACTCCTTACCTCTGGCCGGTCTGTCAATATATATATATGGACGGGTCGATAAAGGAAGGCATTGGTGCAGGTATTTATTGCAAGGAATTGGTCACATATCACTCATATAAACTTAAAGATCTCTATAGCGTTATTCAGGCAGAAATCCTAGCAAAACACTTACTGCTGACAATGTAGGGCCGTTGACTATATATGTCGATAGTCAAGCGCACTAAAGTCGTGTACTATGAACTCAAAAGAGGTGTTTGATTCCAAAGTTAGATAGTTAAATGATGTTATACAACATAGAAGGAAATGAGATGCCCACCGAGCTTGCTCGAGGGGGTTCGTGATAGTCGTCCAACCTACCAAATGAGGATCTGCAGAACCTCCTATTGGCTATGTCATTTGGAAAATCCGAATGAGCTATTGTGAGAAAGCCGGAGACAGATGGGCAGCAGAACCTGAAAAACTATCTGGCCAGAGATCTCGCGCCGTAGAAATGCTTCGTTGCTATCTCATAGTAAGAGAGATATAGAGACAATTGCAAGAACGTCCAAATGGGACATTAACGAAGTGGGCTATTGTCGTTTATGTGAGAATGAGGAAGAGCTGGGAAAAAATGAACATATACTCTGTAAATGTCCATTGCTATGTAACAGAAGACATCGACGGTTTGGTAAGTTTGATATTGATAATCTAGCTTTCTTCTTTTTTACCACACTATGGTATAGGGTATTATGTCTCTGTGTATATGGTTTTAAAATGAACAATTGAAAAAAGCGTTAAGTTCGTATACCCTCCACCATAGAAATACTGAAAATTTTTTGAAATGAAAATATAGGGCACATACATATAACTACAATTCTACCAATCGATTGTTGTAATCCAAATATAACATTCAGCAATTTCAATGAGGGTTTTCCTAAAATCTCAAAACCCCAAAATGTTAACATATATTATAACCGCTTGGTAGGGTGAAACATGTTTATAAAATCTTGAAAATAATATAATTTAGAGGGCAATATTATATATGAGGCATACTAAAGCGGGACCAATATTGACAACATTGTGTAGTAATTAGCAAATACTTGGTGTTTTCATTATATAAGAGGTTAGGCCTAATTAAGGGCCGATGTAACTCAAGTTCCATGCTATATATTAAATAGGTAGGATGTTTTAATAGGACCTGGTCCTAAATGCGGGCCGATACAGTTCATTCTCAAACCTCACGTTTTAGTTTTTATGCCGATATCCTCCGAGAGAAAAATGATTACAACATATGGCTAAATCGACTAAATCGATTTAGAATTCCATACTATGTGGGGTATGAACTGAAAATTTCGTCTACCGAATAACCCCCCTACCACGGTGGAATACAGCTATATGGGATAACCCCAACACACGGAAGAAATCACCAAACTATTTTAAAATAAACAAGTGAAAAAGCGTTAAGTTCGGCCGGACCGAACTTTGGATACCCTCCACCATAGATATACTGACAGGTACTAGAAATGAAAATATAGGTAACATACCAAAAAGTGGATTATGTAAACTATAATACAAATTTCAGAAAATTTTAATGGATACTTATACCCTCAGCCTTATGGCTAATGAGGGTGTATACACATTAACACGGTGAAAATGTGTCTTTTCGAAATATTGGTTCTAGACCCCACGTTTCTTTGGACAAAATCCGTTTCAGAATATTTAGATTTCTTCCAAACTTTGCCCATCTTTTTATTTCTTCCTTATATGGAGGCTATCCGAAAATATGGACCTATATTCATAATTTTTTGTGGAGATATTTTGTACCTATTAAGAACTCAAAATACTAAATTACAGCTAATTCGTTGAAAAATACGAGCGAAGCCCCCAACATACTGCGAATTAGGAGGTACCGTTATATGGGGGCTACCAGAAAAAGTGGACCTAAATGTATAATTTTTTGTGGAAATATTAAGTACCCAATAAGAACCCAATGTAGCAAATTTCAGCGAATTTGGTTGAAAAATGCGCTCAAGAACTCCAAAATACCGAAAGTTTGGGGGTACCCTTATATGGGAGATATGCCTAAATGTGGACCGAAAAGCCCATCTTCGAACTTGACCTGCCTGCAGACTCTATGTAAAATTTTGGCGATCTATATCCATTCGTCGACAGACGGACATGGCTATATCGACATAGAATTTTACACTGATCAAGAATATATATACTTTATAGGGTCGGAAATGATTATTTCGATGCGTTACAAACGGAAAAACAAAACTAATATACCCTCCATACTATGGTGGAGGGTATAAAAAGTAAACGAGATGAGAATATGCATCTGTCTGTCCGAGTTAAATTTTAAATAAAGTACAGGTCGAATTTATGACCCGTATTTAATGAAATTTGGAACAGCTCATTTATTTCACCAGATGACGAAATAAGCAAAAATCCTTTCAGATTTACATACAGCTTCCATAAACTTCCATTTTAAGTAATGGAGCACAAAAGACCCAAATTTATGTTTATGGATTGATATAAGTCGATTTAGTTTATCCAATTTCATGTTAATGGTGCTTCAAAAATGCGGCGTCTGTTAGGATGCATCCGTTTAATATACCCAAAGTGGTTAAGGGGTATTATATGGTCGGCCCCGTCAAACTTTACTTCTTCCCTTACTGGTTTTTGTTTTGTATTAATAAAAATATACGAAACTAGCCCTATACCCAGAGATCGCCATATCTGTACTGAATCAATGTAGATATGTCTTTCGGCCAGTCTGTCCAAAAAAAATTAAAGTACAGCTTGTGGACCTATTGTCACGAGAGTATTTTAAAGGTTTTAACCAAATGACCAGCCAATTTTACCTCAATTATCTTTTGAATATTATTTTGATTCTTTTTTGGTTTCCCTATTTGATTTATGGAAACCAAAATACAAATTTATTCATTTTATAAAAATAATATATGAAACATACATCAATATTTGCTTTCCCGCAATGGCTCAACTTTAAAGCAACAACAATTTGCATTTACCACAATCAATTAAATTTACAAAGCCGCAAAAATACATACAGCTGCCATCGATGTGACATATTTTGTCCCAAATTTAACTAGTCTGCGAAAAAAAACAAAGAATTACAAAATACAGCCTCTGCCATGGCATGGCATACAAAAAAATTTATGATCTGTGTAGCCATATCGAATGACAAGAGTAATTAAAATAAATGATCACCACTTAAATATTTGAGTCCGAAATGTGGATTTGCATATGTCCAAACAATGGTTTTTCGGTTTGTGTGTTAGCGCGTCAATACGATGGACAAATGCTAGCTATCGAGATCGCAGGGTAAATGAACGGACAATAAATAAATGGAACAGAAATCGATCGACTTAAGGGTGATTTTTATTTTGCGTTGAAGGCCGTTCGTTACAGCATCGACGCTGATGATGATGGTGGTGATAATGATCGGTTGTCTAATCAAGAGCGTGTGGATAATTGCTAAGAATTTTTGTTGAGTTTCCCATGGTGATAGTTTACATGTTTAGGGAGTTTTCCAAATTTTTCTTGGTGTTGTTTTGTTACAATTTTTTACCATGCAAAATCTAAATGTAGAGTATGTGTGAAAAACGAAATAACGATGTAAATGTGTGTGAACAAGAAAAATCTAGGGATTATTATAATTGATGTGTTATTAATAGGGGTTTTCCTTTTTTGTTAAGAAGGAATGTTTTTTTCTTAAGTAATCCCCTATCAATTCCTAGTTAGATGTGACACAACAAACTCTACTTCCTATTGCTAATCATAAGCGACTGATAAAAATTGTGCAATTATAATCGTGTGTATTTGTGAGAAAATAAGATTGTGGACTACTTAGGACATAAAAATGCCTAACTAATTAAAAATGCCTTTCAAATACATAGGGAATATATTAAGGTAGAAATAGGATATACACTCCAATCCCTCATCGTTAATATGAAAACGCAACGGTTATAAAAATTCTAAAAGTCAGAATATATTCTTAAACAGGCATTATAAATGCTAGAAATTATAACCCTCAGACTATAATACATCGTTATAGCCAAGATATAAGTGTATCCTAGAGAGAGAAATGGGTCGGGACTTTTACATTGAGGCTATGTCAAACTAGGGACATATTTTTAATATTTACTGAACAATTTCATGACTCATGGACTACTCTGAAAGAGATGTTAAAACCTTCAATATACTTAACCAGTAAGGAAAGTAGTAAAGTCGGACGGGGCCGACTATATGATACCCTTCACCACTATGGGTGTATTTAAAAGATGCATCCTAACAGAAGGGCCATTTACATGAAATTGGATGAAATAAAATATGACCTTTATCTAAAAGTGAATTGACTTAGATCATAAACTAATTTAGACTAATATATGCACGTTTTGTTCCTAATGGATATATTTTGGGTCCTACTTAAAATGGGACAAAACTATATGGGAGATACAACTAAATTTGGACGGATTTCAACAAAACTTGACACACCCTTGGCTAAAATATTTTAAGTACGTTGTGCAAAATAAATCCGAACTGGTTTCAGCAAAACTTGACACATGTTATGTTACACAAACTTTAGTACGTTGTGCAAAATTGTGTGGCAATCTGCCCAACTTTGGGCACAAATGGGGCAAAAATATATGGGAGCCATATCTAAATCTGAACCGATTTTCACGAAATTTAACACACACCATTCTAAACCTAATTCAGTACGCTATGCCAAATTTCGTCTAAATCGAAAGACATATAGGGACGTTGGTACACTATCTACATTAAATCGGGCGAAAATATATATGGAGCTATATCTAAATCTGAACCGATTTTCACGAAACTTAACACACATCGTTCTAGGGTTTATTCAGTACGCTATGCCACATTTCGTGCAAATCGAAGGGACATTGGTGCACCATTTACATTAAATCGGAAGAACATATATATGGGAGCTATATCTAAAACTGAACCGATTTTTGATACTTTGGTGAACCATTTATATTAAATCGGTCGAACATACAGTGGTGGTCACAGAATTAAAACATTTACTGTGACAAACATTTTTTGATCAGCCCTCGATTCGTTTGAAGTACTTTTGAAATTTTTTTAACTCAGAACACTTCGATATCCTGCACTTAAGAGATTAAGTGCGAAAATAGAAAATTATTGCATGCAATTTTCCATAAATAACGGTTTTTATGAAAATACATCGATTTTGAATGGGCCATTTAATTAAAACATTGTGTGATTTTTTACTTTACTGTATTTTTTTGAAAATATTTTTAAAAAAGCTCATTAATTTAGTTCAATTATGTAAACTAAGCACTGATAGAATCATTACAGATAAAAATATCTGAAAAAATCTGTAAAATCTATTAAAAATTGCCAAAAATTTGTACAGTACACCTAATATTCAGAAAACACCCTTATTATAGAAAATAAAGGTCCGAATGCACTAGAAATTGCCAAAATTAGTAAAAAACAATTAATAATTTTCAAAATGAATAAATATTTGAAATAAAAACTCAAAAAATTGGAATTAACCTAAAGGAACGATTCAATTTCAATAGCCTTTACTAAAGAAGGCCGGAATATTTTTGCAGTATGTGTGAGAAAATATCGATTGATATTGGTATTTATTATATCAAATCGATTGTTCGAGTAGTACAGAATATATTTTATCAAAAAATATATCAGTCACAACAGAACGAACAGAGATCAAGGCCTATGTTGACGAGTAAAGGTTTCTGGCACACAGCAGCATGATTGATAGTCAACTCTTAACCCTTAAAATCTATTGAACATGACAATATTTTTCCAAAATAATATTTTATGAAGAGAATAACTTCCACTTAATCTATTTTAGTAAAAAATTAGGAAAAATTTTACACTTTGACAAATATTTGAAGATTTGTGTTGAACATCAAAAATACTGCTGTGTGCCAGAAACCTTTACTCGTCAACATAGGCCTTGATCTCTGTTCGTTCTGTTGTGACTGATATATTTTTTGATAAAATATATTCTGTACTACTCGAACAATCGATTTGATATAATAAATACCAATATCAATCGATATTTTCTCACATACTGCAAAAATATTCCGGCCTTCTTTAGTAAAGGCTATTGAAATTGAATCGTTCCTTTAGGTTAATTCCCATTTTTTGAGTTTTTATTTCAAATATTTATTCATTTTGAAAATTATTAATTGTTTTTTACTAATTCTAGCAATTTCTAGTGCATTCGGACCTTTATTTTCTATAATAAGGGTGTTTTCTGAATGTTAGGTGTACTGTACAAATTTTTGGCAATTTTGATAGATTTTAAAGATTTTTTCAGATATTTTTATCTGTAAATGATTCTATCAGTGCTTAGTTTACATAATTGAACTAAATTAAAGAGCTTTTTTAAAAATATTTTCAAAAAAATTCAGTAAAGTAAAAAATCACACAATGTTTTAATTATATGGCCACTTCAAAATCGATGTGTTTTCATAAAAACCGTTATTTATGGAAAATTGCATGCAATAATTTTCTTTTTTCGCACTAAATCTCTTAAGTGCAGTATATCGAAGTGTTCTGAATTAAAAATTTTTCAAAAATACTTCAAACGAATCGAGGGCTGATCAAAAAATGTTTACCACAGTAAATGTTTTAATATCTGTGACCACATGAAATCACGAAAATATATATGGGAGCTATATCTAAATCTGAACCGATTTTCCCCAATTTCAATAGGGTTCGTCCTTGGGCCAAATAGACTAGCTGTGCCAAATTTCATCCAATTCGGATAATAAATGCGACCTGTACTTTGTTTAAAATTTAACATGGACAGACAGACAGACACGCGGACCGACGGACGGACATGCATAAATCGACTTAGAAAGTGATTCTATGCGTATTCTCAAAAGGAACCATGTGTCTATCTCGTTTCCTTTTGCCTGTTACAAACATATGCACAAATACATAATTCCCTGTACCACAGTGCGGTGAAGGGTATAAAAATGCAAACGTAAACGCAAAAAACACTTATAAAATAATTGTATACCCTCCACCAATATTTTATACCCTTCCGTAAGCAACACTTCGAAGTATTCACCAGGACCCCATAAATTATATATGGGCAATATTGCCCATAGTTTAATATTCCACTTTCATCAATGACTTATGGTACATATTCAGGGAAAATATCCTGACTCCGAATTCGTTCGCTATAAAATTTGTAGCTTGTTCGCGCAAATGTTATGGAGATTATATATCAAATTACGCAGATTCCAGAGTACAACAATCCTACAATTGATGTTTGAAAATTCCTGATTGGGCATTGAAACTAAAAGATAAATTCAAACAACTCTCACAATCATAATTCAAATGTCAGCACAATTTAAAGATAGATGCAGACAATTTTTTCGTAAAAAAAACTATACATTAGGGTCGTACTTGTAATTTTTTGGTTTCTATAATTTGAGGGTCAAATAGGTACGAACTTTTGTATGAAAAATCGTAAAATTTGTATTTTATAGCGTTCATATTTACTCCTGAATGTCATAGACCGGTGAAGATGACAGTGTATCCAAGAAGTCTAGTTGAACTTTAAATTTATACAAATAATATTGTAGTATGTACTCGGATGTGACTGTTATATCTACTTAGTTATATTGGTCTACCTAATCTGGTATTTAGTATTACCATTACCACACTAGAAGGCGGAAATGTCATGAGGATCGCTCTGAAAATGTACATGGAGTTATGGTCAAGGACGACGCCTATAATTTTCGATGATGATCAGATGATATTTAGGAGGTAAAATGGACCGAAAACTTTATTTTTGTGCGTTCTTTTCAGCAGTTCAAATTAACCAAGACTTTTCTGTGTAAAACGACAAATATTGCATCGTATGGAAACCATGATTTGGAAAATATGCAAGGCCAAGGAAGAGGGGCTGTGTTGTTATTATTTAATCGGTCGATAGGTTGCAAATATCGCGAAATATTGCCCAGGCTTGGAATATAAATCTGCAGAGAGTTCCTTGTAGGCCAGGTCCGACTACATTGTCCGACTCAATGTCTTAACATTAAAGAAGTGAGAGCATCCACGAAAATAAATTTTGGAGGTCAATATCATGAAAAGTTTGCAATGAGTTATCAATAATTTCAAAACTATCAAATTTATCACATATACAGTGATAATTCCCCAGTTACAAAGGGGTGAACCTCAAAATCGGACGGGCCAACTATATGATACCCTTCACCACTTTGGGTACATGCAAGAGATGCTCATTTATACAAAGAATTTAGATATAATAGACAATACATCTCTGGAGGACCACTGAAATGGATTCGGACGAAATTAACTGCGTACATACATATTTGAACTAAATTAAAACAACCCATATATATATATATATATATATATATATATATACCTATCTAAATATTATGAAAAATTGAATGTCAATCATCGAGCAAAATATTTACAAGATTATATAGATGGACGTATTTGGGCAACTGTGGCATCCACCATTCGGTATGCTTCAACAAAGTGTGCTATCCAAAATTTATCTGGACACAAAATCCAATACACGTTATTCTAGGTCCGATTTGGTACGTTGTGCACTTATTCGTCCTAAGCGGACAAACTTTAGTTACTTGGTACATCATTTTGATGAAGTCGGATGAAAATATATATGGAAGCTATATCTTAACCTGAAAACTCTTCAATCAATACTCTTTGCTATATTTCATGTAAAGCGAACAGACTTAGGCTCCTCCATTTGCATAAAATCGGACAAAAACATATGAGGCAGCTATATTTACATCTGTACCGATTTTAATAACAAAATATCGTGCACATAGAACATGATTTATGGTTCATATCTTAACCTGAAACGTCTTCAATCCAATACTCTTTGCTATATTTCATGTAAAGCGAATAGACTTAGGCTTCTCTATTTGCATAAAATCTGACAAAAATATATGAGGCAGTTATATTTACATCTGAACCGATTTTAATAACAAAATATCGTGCAAATAGAACAGGAATTATGGTTCATAAAATGCGACTAAAGTATATATGTGAGATAGACTCAAATCTGAACCGCTCACGTCAACCTGCAGTAATTGCAAAATTTTGTCTCAATCGGTCAAACATTGACAGTATAGTGCATCATTTACGTAAAATCGGAAGAAACTATATACGGGAGATATATCAAAATCTGAACCAATTCCAACTAGACTTCGCACACATAAATTTGGACCTAATTCAGTACGCTGAGCATCATTGTGCACCAATCGGCCTAAACTAGACTCGTTGGTGCTCCATTTACATAAAATCGGATGAAACTATATATGGGAGCTATATATAAATCTGATCAGATTTCAACAAAACTTCGCATATATCAATCTAGAACTAAGGCAGTACTCTGTGCAACAATTTTCTCAATCGGACCAATATTGGCAGTATGTTGCTCAATTTACATAAAATAGGACGAAACAATAGGAGCTATATCTAAATCTGAACCGATTTCACATATCCTGCAATATATAAATGTAGACCTAAGTCACTGTTCTGTGCAAACTATTGTCCCAATCGGACCAATATTGGGAGTTAGGTGCGCCATTTACATAAAGTCGGACGAAACTATATCTAAATCTGAACCGAATTTCTCAAATTTTAATAGGGTTCGTCCATGGCCAAATAAGTGACATGTACCACATTTCATCGAAATCGAATCATAAATGCGTCCTGTACTTTGTTCACAAAAATATATGGACGGGCGGACAGACGGACATGCATTATTTGACTCACCCTGTACCACAGTGTGGTGAAGGGTATAAAAATGTGCTTTGTAGTGCTTAGATTGCGGTTCAAGAAAATAAAGACAAACCAGTAAGGAAAGTAGTAAGTCGGACTGGGCCGACTATATGATACCCTTCACCACTTTGGGTATATTCAACATATGAATTCTAACAGACGTCGCATTTTTAAAGGACCACTAAAATGAAATTTGAGCCATAAACATGTCATTCTGCAACCGATATAATATTTTTCATTTGGTCAGATATAGAAGCTATATCTATATCGGAACCGATTTTTAGGAAACTTAACACACATCATTCTAGACATAATTCATTACGCTGTGCCAAATTTCGTGCAAATCGAAAGATATATAGGGACTTTGGTGCACCATTTACATTTAATAGGACGAAAATATATATGGGAGCTATATCTAAATCTGGACCGATTTGCAGGAAACTTAAAACACATCATTCTAGACCTATTTCATTACGCTGCACCAAATTTCGTGCAAATCGAAATATATATAGGGACTTTGGTGCACCATTTACATTAAATCGGACCTAAGTATATATGGGAGCTATATCTAAATCCGAACCGATTTTCAGAAAACTTAACGCACATCATTCTAGACCTAATTCATTACTATGTGCCAAATTTCGTGCAAATCGAAAGATATATAGAGACTTTGGTGCCCCATTTACCTTAATTCGGACGAAAATATATATGGGAGCTATATCTAAATCTGTGCCGATTTTCACGAACCTTAGCACATCTCATTCTAGACCTAATTCAGTACGCTGTGCCAAATTTCAAGCAAATCGAAAGGAATATATAATATTTGGTGCCCCATTTACATAGAATCGGACGAAACTATATATGGGAGCTATATCTAAATCTAAACCGATTTTCTCGGAACTTGGCACACATCATTCTGCACCTAATTCAGTACTCTATGCCAATTTTCATGCAAATCGAATAATATATAGGGACTTTGGTGCACCATTTACCTTAAATCGGACGAAACTTTATATGGGAGCTATATCTAAATCTGAACCGATTTTCTCGAAACTTGGCACACATCATTCTGGACCTAATTCAGTACTCTGTGCCGAATTTCGTGTAAATCGAAAGATATAGAGGGACTTTGGTGTCCCTTTTACCTTAAATCGGACCAAAATATATACGGGAGCTATATCTAAATCTGAACCGATTTTTCCCAATTTCAATAGGGTTCGTCCTTGGGCCAAATAAGTGACTTCTGCCAATTTTCGTACAAATCGGATCATAAATGCGACCTGTACTTTGTTTACAATTTAACATCTACAGACGGACAGACGGACGGACGGACATGCATAAATCGATTCAGAAAGTGAGTCTATGCATATTCTCAAAAGGAACCATGTGTCTATCTCGTTTCCTTTTGCCTGTTACAAACATATGCACAAAGACATAATACCCTGTACCACAATGTGGTGAAGGGTATAAAAAGCCGCAGAAGGACTCGCGAAAGAAGGAGAATATATTTTACAAAATAAATTCTCATTCGATTTGACTGAAGACATGGGAAAAAATAAAACGTTTTCTCTGTGAATTTTAATGTCACCATCAAAAAATTAAAAAAATCACCTTTGGCGAGTTTAGTTCTGTGGATTCTTAATATATTTGTCAAGGAATTTCATCCAATTTTTCGCCTAGTATAATAGGCGCTTAATTTCGATGTTATTCGGTACTGTTACTTCTCAAAATATTATTACTGAACTGTACTCTAAATTATTTATTTTCTCTAAATTTTCTAGTCAGTCAGCTTGACTTTTTTACTTTACAACCCACACACTATGTTTTGCTGTTTTTCCATTTTCCCTGGAAAAACATAAGGATTAATGGCACACTCAATTTTTAATTTTCCGAAATTTATTAACATTTTCCACTAGACCAAACCCTATCAAAACATTCATATTCTTTAGAGCACACATGCAGTTTTCTGCACTTAACTCATTAAACCTAAAAAAGGGCCGTGGCTGAACGACACCAAGGCGTAGGAAACAACAACAACAGGAACAACAAAAACTCTGGATGGATAGATGTAAAACGCAAATCTCTTGTGACAACATAAATAAAAACATGATTTAATAGTGTGTCAAGGATCAACGATAAAGGATCAGCAGGAAATTTACAACAGGGATTACATACGCATGGCACGGCATAAACCCCGACGCGGTACTGTCATTGTTGCTGCTGTTGCAGTGCAGTGCGGGGCAGTCAAACATGAAATGATCGTTTGAACAAACAGTGGTATGTGGACAAAAAACGATGTCGTATGAACCCTAATAAAACATCAGAGAAGACCCATTCTCTCATAGGATGCATACGTGTACTTACAAAAATATACAAAGTACATAAACTTATGGCACGAGTGGTGTTGCAAGGAGATTGTGATTTTTTTAATTTTTGTTGCTGTTTTTCATTTTTTGTGCAACCTCACAGCAAGGCTTCTGTGGATTTTTCCTAGTTTCGTTGTTTTTTGCGTTTCACATTATTCCATAACTATAAACCCCTGGGAAGGGTGGTTGGCTAGGGGAGAGGAGATTTTGTGTAGATTTGAATGTAACAAAAAAGGTAACCTTAAATGACGTTGATTAGCCTCGTTTGAACAAACAATGCACAACGGAAGTGGGTTGTACCAACAGGAATTAGTTGTGTTTCAGTTTCCATTTTTTTGTTCGGCCTTTCATTTTTTCTTCGAGTTTTTGTCGTGCCCAATGACTAACATTTGTTACAGTTGATCTTCCCTATTTTGTCCTGTTGTTGTTTTTAATAACTATGCACATTATTCAGGCATCCTTTTGTTTGTTATTCCGTTCATAAGCTGAACTAATCAAGAATAGTTTTTCTTTATGTTATGTGGTCGTTGTTTCTTCCTTACAACCATAAATTATGTTTAAGTACATGGAAATTTATTTTCCGATTTTTTTGTTTATCATTGTTACACCCTGTTAGGTAAATTATGCATGGTTTTTCATAAAATCAAATCAAATGCTGAGGAGGATGTGTCACAAAAATTTAAAAAAAAATCAGATTTCAAGTGAAAACTAAAAAATACAGGAGATGTGTTTCTTTTTTGTATCCTATCGACTAATTTGCATATTTTATTGTAATATGAGGGACGTGTACTTGAAATATGGACAATATAATATTAATTACACTATTATTAAAAAATATATGAAAACAACTAACAATGTGAAGGTACTGAGGATAAATGTAACATTTTATGAATTTAAATGTTACCTTGTTCAAAAAGGGATAAGGGGTGTAGATAGAGTATGTTTGTTATTAATTTTCTTTTTTCTAAAATGTCAAGCTTAACACATTAAAGTCGAGCTCTATCGCCATGTGAAGCCTATTTAAAAACGTGGATAAATACATAACGGAACTTTTGAGGACTATATACAAACAAACATTTTTTTTTGAGGACATGGAATATGTGATCGATATCTACATACGAACCAACCTAAGTCAGACTTAAGTCGGAACCGACTTCAACAAAACTTGGCATACATCTATCTAGACCAATGGTGGGCAAAATTTCTCTTAAAAAATGATAAAGGGAAAATAAAAACATGAATTATTCTTCGGAATTTATTAAATTTATTATTTTTAAAGCATAAATAATATCCAAGGAAGTTAAAAAATAAACCCATTAAAAAAGTTAAGGAAAAAATTTCATTAATGTTTATTTTTGTTTTACATATAAAAAATGTTAAAGATCGATACCAATAAAACTTACAAACATACATTAATATGGAGCTAATTCAGTAAGCTGTGCAAAACGTTGACTCAATCGGACAAATATTGACAGTATGGTGCTCTATTTACATAAAATCGGACGGAAATATATATGGGAGCTATATCTAAATCTGAACCGATTTCGACAAAACATAAATTTCAACCTAATACAGTATGATGTGCAGAATGTTGTGTATCGGCCTAAATATGAATGCTATATATAAATCAGAACCGATTTATTATGTATAAATCTTAAACGATATGAAGAAAACCAATACCGACTTCAACAAAACTTGACATACATCTATCTAGACCTAATTCAGTACTCTGTGCAATAGCTGAGCTGAGTCGATATTGGAATATGTGTTCGTCCGTCTGTCCATTATAATTTGTAAACACGATAAGGCCGCAGATATGGACCAATCTTCACGAAATTCTTCATGTAGGTTGGATTCTGCCCAATGAAGACCCCTGTTTTTGATAAATATCGGTTAATATTAAAGGAATGAAATGGATCAAAAACTTTATTTTTGTCTGATTTTCTGGTCGCTCCAGAGGCCGTAATTATGGCCAAAACATCGCGAATTTTTATATGGAGAAGGAAATCGGGCCAAAGAATAAGCATGCCTGGTTTGATAAAGATCGGTCAGTATTCAGCGTGTCAAATGGACCCATGACTTTTGTGTGAAAAATTACAAGATTTGTTTTCTACAGCGTAAAGATTTACCCCTGAAAGACATAGACCCAAGAAGTTGATAGTATATCCAAGAGGAGTGGTTGACCTTTAAATTGATACCTATTATATTGTCGTATTTAGTCGGATGTGGGAGTTACAGTTAAATATTTACAGGTGCTTTCGTATTCATATATTATTAACTAACCCATTAGCACACTAGAGGTCGAAAATATAGCGCTGATCGCTTACAAAATTTCCTTGAGGATCCAGGTATGGCTAATAATAATTGCGCACATAATAATATTGCATATGTTTGTAACAGGGAAAAGGAAACGAGATAGACACATAGTTCCTCTTGAGAATATGCATAGGATCACTTTTTGAGTCGATTTACGCATGTCCGTCCATGTATTTTTGTGAACAAAGTACAGGTCGCATTTATGATCCGATTTGGATGAAAATTGGCATAGGTCACTTATTTGGCCCAAGGACGAATCATATTGAAATTGAAAAAAATCGGTTCAGATTTAGATATAGCTCATATATATATTTTCGTCCCATTCAATGTAAATGGTGCACCGATTTGCACGAAATTTGGCACAGCGTAATAAATTAGGCCTAGAATGATGAGTGTTAAGATTCGTGAAAATCGGTTCAGATTTAGATATAGCTCCCTATATATCTTTCGAAGTGGCACAGCGTAATTAATTAGGTCTAGAATAATGTGTGTTAATCAGACTAATATATATTTTCGTCCGATTTAATGTAAATGGTGCACCAAACTCCATATATATACTTCGATTTGCACGAAATTTGGCACAGCGTACTGAATTAGGTCTAGAATGATATGTGTTAAGTTTACTGAAAATCGTTTCAGATATAGGTATAGCTCCCATATATATTTTCGTTCGATTTAAGGTAAATGGTTTACCAAAATCCCTTAATATCCTTCGGTTTGCACGAAATTTGCCACAGCGTAATGAATTAGGTCTTTAGTGATGTGTGTTAAGTTTCCTGAAATCGGTTCAGACTTAGATATAGCTTCTATGGCTGACCAAATGAAAAATTTAATATCGGGTGCAGAATGACATGTTTATGGATCCAATTTCATTTTACTGGTCCTTTAAAAATGCGACGTCTGTTAGGATTCATCTGTTGAATGTACTCAAAGTGGTAAAGGGTATCATATAGTCGGCCCCGTCCGACTTTACTACTTTCCTTACTGGTATAAATCTTAAAAACCCAAAATGTGTATAAAATCCAGAAAACAAAATACAGCAATTTATAGGACAAAGTTATATGTAGGGTTATACCTAAAGCCGGATCAATATTGATTGCATCTTGTAGGAATTATCGAACATTTGGAGTCGGAAACTGTAGGTGTAGAGCATGTGGGACAACGAACTTTTCCTATAAAACTGTCCAGCTTACGCAAAACTTCGAATCCAATTATTGGAAAATGAAACTATTCATGACCTAAAATGCTGAAGGAATTCCCTAAGAACACACAATTCCTAGTATAGTAGTTTCATATAACTTGTTCTGAACTAAAGCGCACAACCGGACTTGACGGGCTTAAGTTAACCTAACCTTACAATTTCTAATCGTATACCAATATTAGACTTTTTTGTTACGGGGATTTCTCCTCAATGAGAACCTTATGTTTCAAATTGCAGCCACTTCATAGGGAAACTGTGACCAGTTTAAACAAATCTCATGAGGTACCGATAAATAATCCGATATTAAGTGCTAATTTACAGTAGGAGGATCTCAACAATTCGGATCGCCGCCAATTCGATGTAAAAATGCCGAAATACACTTTTTTAATCTTTAGGTTAATAAACAAATAATTGAAATATTGGATTGATTAATTTCAATCAATCAATCATTCATTTCAATCCATTTTAAGGTATCAAATCTTAAATCTATTAAAACAAGCTATAAAAATAAATAAAATATAACAAAACACATTTTCACACAATCCCATACTCGTCAGACATCAAAACATTTTATTATAGCAACAGCAGTATTAAATGCATTTGCATTTAAGTGATTATTGTAGAATTTAACATCTCTAATCTTTTGCAAATCACCTTAAACACTTTGTTGTAAATATTCCATTGTATAGCATTCAATAAATCCCTTCCACGCAACGACAACAAACTTAGTACCTTCTAAGTAATAATCCTTTCTGCATTTTTTGCTGTTGCTTTCCGACCAAATGCAGCCGTACAGCTTATAGTCGTTTGCATGCTGTGACATCGCGTGTATGTTTTCTCGCTCGCTCGCAAGTCTAGGCAATTCTTCAACACCCCCACATTTACCAGCATAAATTGACATAAAAAGGTATATAAACTGTAATTTGCAGTTAAATATTTTTGCAAAACATTTTTTACTACTTTTTCCCTAGCGGAAGAGTTTTGTCTGTCGTTTAATATTTGCTACAACTGTTGACTTGCAGCATTGGGACACAAAGGTGCCAGATTTCTTTTTTGCAAATTTATTGTAGCCATATAAAATGAAATATTACAGGAATGACAGGCAAATAAATATTGTTAGTTGTTTAAGGTAGTATTTTAGAATATTACTCATAAAATGTTTAAGGAAATGGGCGTTTGGTATAAATATCCAGTAAGAACTGGGCAAATTTCAAAGCAATAAGGAATGATAACAAAAACTGTGAAATAACTGTAAATCTTCTATATCTAATTTTGGAATGAAGTGGACCGAAAATTTAATTTTTTGTGTTATTTTCGAGTCGATCTATAGACCACAAATGAAAGCCGAAGGAATCTGGACAATAGCTGTACTGAATACTCGAAATATTCGTAAAATATATCACTGTGAGGTGCAGTTTACCTCTAATCGGGTAAGAGGGGGAAAATATCACGAAATATTGCCCAGGCTCGGAATAAACATCCGCAAAAATTTGAGTTCCGTGGTAGTTGTGTAGGGTATCGTATGGTCGGCCCCGTCCGACTATACTGCTCCGCTCACTGGTTTAGATTGATCTTTACGGAAAATTTAAATTTTCAAACAAAGCGATACGGACTAGAATTACGCGATAATCTAATAGAATGAGAATGTTAACCCATTGACCTACATAATAATATGTCTGTCAAATATTATCGCCTTTATCAACATCAAACATTATCCAATATATATGTATCTCTCATAATTTTTTCAATATCAATGTAAAGGGAACAGTACCCCAAGAAGACAGGGCCGAGAAGAATTTGCCAACATATAATTTTTCTCGACCCTGTCTTTCTAGAATAAGCATATTCCCTATCGATTGAAAATTTTGCCTAGGTCCATCTGACCCGCTCATCATCAAAACATCTACACTTAGTAGCTTCGCATACCGATTCGTTGACAACCTCCCCTTACTTTTTAATAAGATATTTAGAGGTGCTATTTTTTGGTACTAGACCCACCATTTAGTATACCGACTGCCATATCTGGACTTGTGCTAAGTCGATCTAGACAGTTGTATCCAGTGTTGCCAATTTAGCACTTTTAGTGCTAGATTTAGCACTTTTTAAACTCGTTTAGCACCAAAAAAAGTGATCTAGCACCTAGCACTTTTTTTAGCATTTTTTATTTTTCAGTAATTTTTTATAATTTTTGTTTTATCCCAACAAAATTTCCCGTTTTTCGATTTCATATTGACGCATTGAAATTTCCCTATGTTTCACGCGATGAATTTGATTTTCCAATGTTAAAAAAGTGACAGTAGATTTGTAAGCAGGTACTTCATATGGTGACTATGACATTGTCTGCTAGTGGATTGTTTATTTTTTGAAAAAAAAAACAAATAAAGCGGCCCATTGGAATTTTCTGAAAATAAGTTTTTTATTCACCGGTAATCCCGAATGCCAAGTTATAACCACTTAAGAGTACCGAACAGGGCCAAAATAGAAAAATTCCGGCAAACATATATTTTTATTTTGGGTTCACCAAAGTCCCTATATATCCTACAATTTGCTTGAAATTTGTGCATAGGGCAATGGATTAAGCCTACAAACACGTGTGTTAAATTTCGCGAAAATCGGGTCAGATATATATATATATATATATATATATTTTCGTCCGATTTAATGTAAATGGTGCACCAACGTCCCTATTGCACGAAATTTGAATTGAGTCTAGAATGATGGGTGGTGAGTTTCGAGAAAATCGCTCCAGATTTCGATATTTGTAGCTCCCATATATATTTTCGTCTGATTTTATGTAAATGGTGCACCGAAGTCCCTATATATCCAACGATTTGCTTGAAATTTTGCATGTGGTACTGAATTAAGTCTAGAAAGATCTATGTTAAATTTCATGAATATCGGTTCAGATTTAGATATTTCCGATTTTAGGTAAATACCAAATTCCCTTTATACCTTTCGATTAGCACGAATTTTGGTATAGGATACTGAATTGAGTCTAGAATGAGTGAAATGTTTCGGAAAAATCGGTTCAGATTTCGATATAGCTCCCAAATGTGCGTTTTGTTGAAATTGGTGCAGATGAAGCCATAGCTTCCATATGTATTTCGAAATTGTGTCTGATTGAAATTGATTGATAATTGTCTTCGTATGCCAACCTCCAAAATCCCGCAATGTGAAATTACAGTTACTTTGGGGTAATGGGGTGCTGCCGTTAACCAGCAAACCCTAAATATGAAATATCAAATTAAAGTCAATTCGATTGTAAAACGTGTTTATGAGGGCTACGCTTAAAAGTGGACCAATGTTGATAACTTTTACTAAGAAGACTTTCTACACAGGGAGAATCCGAAATACAAAACCGCATATTAGGTTGAATAATGTGCCCAAAACCTTAAAAAATCAAATATTGTACACCAGTACATAAAAAAGACCAATTTATTTAATTACCAATACCAAATGTCCTAGGAGTAGTGTAATATATGCGCAAAATTCCAAAGCTCTGTTTTCAATATTGCGACCTCAATCGGATGGACATGGCTAAATCGACAAGTAGTAGCCTTTAAGAATAAATGGGGTCTCTAATGAATATTTCATTATTACATATTAACAATATTGTTCATTTAATTTTTTAGCACTTTTTTCTGGCACTTTTTTAAAATTTCTAGCACTTTCTAGCATTTTTGTCAACAAAATCTAGCATTTTTTCTCAACAGAGTTTTGGCAACACTGGTTGTATCCAAGACAGTTTTGATGAAGATCAGTCAAATGGAGCCACACTTATATGTGTAAGGAAAGATCAAAAGTCGGACGGGGCCGACTATATGATACCCTTGTCCCAATCTGACAAATATTGAGAGTTTGCTGCATCATTTACATAAAATCGGACGAAACTATATATGGGAGCTATATCTAAATCTGAACCGTTTTTCTCCAATTTCAATAGTGTTCGTGCTTGGGCCAAATAAGTGAACTGATCCAAATTTCATCCATATCGGATCATAAATGTGACCTGTACTTTGTTAACAAACATACATGGACGGACGTACAGACGGACGGATATACGTTAATCGAATCAGAAAGTGATTCTATGCATATTCTCAAAAGGAACCATGGGTCTATCTCGATTCCTTTTGCCTTTTACAAACATATGCACAAAGACATAATACCCTGTACCACAGTGTGGTGAAGGGTATAAAAATTACTGAATTTCTATTTTATTTACCCGAGAAGTTTATAGTTTATCGATGAGGAGTGGTTGACCCTTAAATTGGTACCAGTTATACTGTTGTATCTACTCGAATGTGGGAGTTGTACTAAGATAATTACAGGTGCCTTTGATTACTATGGGTCGCTATGAAATTTTACATGAGGTTCCGGTTAGGGTCAAGTTGGTGATGATCGGATTATATGGAATGGGTATGGAATGAACCAACAACTTTTTATACCCTACACAACTATGTTGTCAGGGTATTATAGCTTTGTGCAACCCCAAAGGTTTGTAACGCCGCGAAATATTGGTCCTATGTATACCGACCGTCATATCTCGACTAGCTGATTCGATCTAGACATGTGTGTCCGTCTGTCCATTATAATTTGTAAACACGATATAGGGCAGGATGGGTTCTGGCCAATGAAGAACCCTATTGTTTTTGGGAAAGATCGATTAATATTTAGAGGATGAAATGGACCAAATACTAAATTTTTGTCGGTTTTTCTGGTCGCTCCAGAGGCCGCAATAATGGCCCGAACATCATAAAATTTTGCATGGAGAAGGAGATCGGGCTAAAGAATAAGCATGCCTGTTTTGATAAAGGTCGGTCAATATTTAGCGGGTCAAATGGACCCTGACTTTTGTGCGAACAATTTGCAAAATTCGTATTCTATAGCGTATATATTTACCCCTGAAGGACATAGACCCGAGAAGTTGATATTATATCCAAGAGGAGTTGACCTTTAAATTAATACCAATTATATTGTTGTATGTTCTCGGATGTGGAAGTTACAAATAAATATTTACAGGTATCTCCGTTTTCGTATATTATTTAATAGCCCATTATCACTCTAGAGAGCGGAACTATAGTGCTGATCGCTTTGAAATGTTCCATGAGGTTCCAGTTATGGTCAAGGACAACGCCTATAATTTTCGGTGATGATCAGGTAATAATTTTGGAATGAAGTGGACCGAAAACTTAATTTTTTGTGTTGTTTTCGAGTCGATCTATATACCATAAATGAAAGCCGAACATCACAACACAACCCACGTATGGGAACTTTATCTAAATCTGAATCGATTTCAACGAAACTTTACACTTGTTACATTTCGTCTCAATCAGACAAAACTTGGGAATTTTATGCGTTATTTACATCAAATCGGACGAAAATAAATATGGGACCTATATCTATATCTGATCTGGTTTCAGCGAAACCTTACAAAGATTATTCTTGAGTCAATTCAATATGATTTGCCAAATTTCATCTTTGGATTTTGGTGCAGCATGGACAGACATTCTATGCATGTTCTCAAAAGCAACCATGAGCCTATTTCGTTTCCGTTTGCCTGTTACAAACATATGCACAAAAACATAATAACCTGTACGTCAGTATGGTGAAGGGTTTCCAATATATTGGCTTGACCTAGTAAGATATGTAGCTGGACAAATTAAATTTTAGTTTCACACTGGACGATCATCAAAAAATCAGGACAATCCAGTCAAGTTCAGCCCATATTGCGGGACAATTTTGAACCGAATTTGCTCTTTTGGATTCCCATTGCGTGTCAAATCTTCTTAAGAAAAACCTGCAAGGATATGATAGAACATACATAGTATCTTTGGAAGACCATTGAAATAAAATCGGGCGAAAACAATTGTGATCTACATAAATATTTGAATCAATAAAATATATGTGTATGAGCATGTAGAAAACAGCAATCGATCGAGTAGACCTTCGAAAACCAGCCAAGTTCAACAAAAGATATTTAAGATAGAATCATTTTGATACAAATGGTCGTCTGTTTCTTCGGCAAAGTTCACCGTATTGCGACGGTTGCGTCTGAGCAAAGACTAATTTATATGGGGGTATATCAAAAAAATTATCTTACAAAATTATATCTTTAGGTATTATCCCCGTATATATTTCAATGATCTTGGAGGCATTTTCCAACCGAAGGGGTTATATTCTTGGTATGTACATAAAAAAATTATAAATTAATGTAATTTAGTATTCCACGTTACTCGAAATGTTTAGGGTTCAATCCGAATTTCCTAACATACAACTTTAACGTCCGCAATTTGGCATGGGTTCATATTTTAGGTCCATATATATGTCCAGACTAATTTTAAATATTTTGAATAGTCTTCTCATGGTGGAGGCCACACCAATAACATTAGAAACAGAGACTTAACGTACATGTTTCAAATTGGAATCTATATATCAAGGTATTCCAATGCCTTGGCCAAAAAATACGATATGGCCACACTGCATAAAAGCGAAATAAAATATTTACCATTTTGCCATTATATACGTTAACAATAGTACGTTTGTAGTTTGATGGGTTGGATGATTGCTTTTAAGGGTGTTTGTAGGGTATTTAGATGTATTATTGAATGGATTGTACGATTGTAACTTAACAATCTGTGTATGTCTGCCTGTCTGTGTGTATGTATGTTCGTTCATACAACAAAGAAGAGTCCTTTACATTCATATATGTAATATATTTGGCTAAACATACGTTTTCGTGTAATCTTTTTCACATTGGAACTCTAGTAAAGAATACGACGACAACAACAACAACAAAAACAAGGCAGTAATATAATGGTCATGATTGTGTGGTTGTAACTAGTAGGTGTTGCTATAAAAGTGAACCTTCGAGCGACGTTCGCCCAGTTCGCCTAGACATGCGTTTGTGTATGGGCCATGCTCATCGTACTCATCGAAACAATCATTTAGTTATGGCACCATAACACATTACCAATTGCTGGGTCCCTTAAGTAGCAGCAGTTTTCCAGGCAGCAATTCCCATATGGATTTGTGTGCAAACGTAAACGTAAAGCAAAACAGAAAACAAAAAAACTGTAATTGTAACGATTATGAGGATGACCTTTAATTGCAAAAACGAAACGTGGGAAAAATTATCTCTAACGATAGCAAAGGGATTTTGGTGCAAAACAATTTGTGTGTGTGTGTGCTTGCAATTTGTATGCTTTACAACGATACTAAACGAACGATTTGGAACATATTGTTGGCATCATCGGGGGTATGATTATTGATAAATTTTATAGAATTTATTATGACATATGATCTCAACGAGACACAAAAATATGAAGAAATAATAAAAGTTTTTTTATGACTTATTCTTTGGGAATCATTTTTCATAATATACTCAAATCAAATTATTTCATAAATTACAACCACACACATGTCATTAAATAAAAATCCTATTTTTTTCTTACAAAATTACTCCCCATAGACTGTTTAACTTGAAATTCATTTTTTTAATTCTTCATAAAAAACATGAAAAATCTCACTGTTCAATTTTATGGGAATTTAATTTTTTTTCTTATTTATTTTAGTTAAGATCTTTCATGTTGTTATTTCGTCGAATTGTGGTTTTGTGAATAGATAATACAACAGCGATAAGAACAGAGGCAGGGAGAAGTGGGAATTTTTGTGTTTTTTAATCTGTCATTGATTTAAAATTGTATTGGAAAATTCTGGTGTTAATAAGAAATTCCAGACTTTATGACTGCAGTCTTTAGGTCAAATGTGGATTATTATTTATTAGGTCGGATGATTGGATGCTTGAAATAGGAGACCAGAATTTAAAATGATTTAAGATAAAATATAAAGCGATTTTATATACCATATATACATTTGTATATATTCCATCATAAATTGTTTTGTACCTTTCGACATGTTATTATTATATCAGCGCAGCTCACTTATTTGGCCAAAGAAAAATTGTGAAATTCGGTTGAGATTATGGTATATTTCCCATTTACATCTTTGATCAATTTCATGTAAATGGTACATCTAATGCCTAAGTTTTTTCAGATTGAGTCTAAAAGTCGAAATCCATTACGGGATGTGCTTCGAAATTCCTTAAATCAGAATATCTTACTGCTGTATGTAATAGTAAGTTGTTTATTCTCCGATAAAAATAAAAATTTTCTAACTAAAGACATAAAGTTTGGACATTTGTATTGGTGCTGTTTTAATGCATTAACCTATATTGAATAATTCTGGAAATAAGTAGTTATTCATCAGGAATCCGATATGCCAATTTATACCGAAAATGGAGCGGGACCTCTATGTGGGGGCTGCACCACAAATTTTCCGCAAACTTATGTTTTATACTCTAATAACACGGAATGCTATTTCCAGCCACTATAATGGAAATATGCGGTTCAATCCTTCAAAATACTGGATCATTACTTTTATCTGAAATTTAGATACAACTCCGATATGTATATTTGTGGCCAAAACTAAAGCAATTGAAATTGCTAACTGAATAAAAAAGCTGTAACTTTTTTTTAAAAATAGAGTTATAGTAAACGATTTTTTGAAATAAATAGATAATTTATTACCTTTTAAAAAACGAAGAGTATAAACGGAAAATTTATTTTGATATAAAAAATATTATATGGAAAACTAATTTGACCCAGTTTTTTCTGGTCAAAACTAAAGCCACTTGATTTTCATACCCTTCACCACACTGTGGTACAGGGTATTATGTCTTTGTGCATATGTTTGTAACAGGCAAAAGAAAACGATATAGACACATGGTTCCTTTTGAGAATATGCATAGAATCACTTTCTGAGTCTGTCCGTCCGTCTCTCCGTCCGTCCATGTATTTTTGTGAACAAAGTACAGGTTGCATTTATGATCCGATTTGGATAAAATTTGGCATAGGTCACTTATTTGGCCCAAGGACGAATCCTATTGAAATTGGGAAAAATCGGTTCAGATTTAGATATAGCTCCCATATATGTATTTTCATCCGATTTCATGTAAATGCTGCACCAAATTAGTTCTATAATGACGTGTGTTAAGTTTCCTGAAAATCGGTTCAGATTTAGATATAGCTCCCATATACGTTTACGTCCGATTTAATGTAAATGGTGCACCGAAGTCCCTATATATCTTTCGATTTGTACGAAATGTGCCACAGCGTAATGAATTAGGTCTAGAATGATGTGTGTTAAAGTTAAATTGTCCAAGTTAAATTGTAAACAAAGTACAGGTCGCATTTATGATCTGAATTGGATGAAATTTGGCATAGGTCTTTTATTTGGCCTAAGGACGAGCCCTATAGAAATTGGGAAAAATCGGCTCAGATTTAGATATAGCTCTCATATATATTTTCGTTCGATTTGCACGAAATTTGGCACAGTATATCGATTTAGGTGTAGAATGATGTGTGCTATGTTTCGTGAAAATCGTCCGATTTTATGTCAATGGTGCATTAAAGTCCCTATATATCTTTCGATTTGCACGAAATTTGGCACAGCGTAATGAATTATGTCTAGAATTATGTTTGTTAAGTTTCCTGAAAATCGGTTCAGATTTAGATATAGCTCCCTTATATATTTTCGTCCGATTTAATTTAAATGGTGTACCAAAGTCCCTATATATCTTTCGATATGAACGAAATTTGGCATAGCGTAATGAATTAGGTTTAGAATGATGTGTGTTAAGATACAGATATAGCTCCTATATATTTTTTCTTCCGATTTTATATAAATTGTCAACTAAAGACCCAAAGTTTGTCCGATTGGCATACAATTTTGTACAATGAGCTGTAAATAAGTTAAGTTTATCTCTGAAATCGGTTCAGATTTTGATTTAGCTTCTACATATATATATTCTTCCGATTTTACACAAAATTGACACAAATTTTGCACAACGTACTGAAGTTAGTATAACCTAGAAGTTTGATATAAATGCTTCACCAAGATGGGTCTAATCGGCGCAAAAATTTGCACTACGTACTGAAGTTAATATAACATATCGTGTGGCAAGTTTAATTGAAATCGGTTTAGATTTAGATATAGCTCCTATATATAGTTTCGTCAGATTTTTAGTAAAAGTTTGGCCGTTTGCTACACAATTTTGCACAATGTACTGAATTTAGTATAGCATATCGTGTGCTATGTATTGTAAGAATCGGTTTATATTTAGATACAGCTCCCATGTATAGTTTCGTCCAATTTTAAGTAAATGGTTCAGCAGAGACCCAAAGGTAGGCCGATTGACACACAATTTTGCGCAACGTACTGACTTTAAGATAACCTAGCGTGTGGAAAATTTTGAAATCGGTTTTGATTTGAATAGAGCTCCAATATATATTTTCTCCCGATGGTGCATCAAGAACTCAAAATGTGGCCGATATACACAAAACCTACTGAACTAGTATAAGTTAATCTTGAAAAGTTTCGATGAAATCGGTTTAGATTTCGATTGCAGAATGACATGCTTTTGTATAAATTTTCATGTTAATGGTCCTTAAAAAATTCGACGTCTCTTAGGATTCATCTGTTGAACATTCCCAAAGTGGTGAAGGGTATCATAAAGTCGGCTCCGTCCGACTTTACTACTTTCCTTACTGGTTTTTTTTAATTCTTTGTCTGCAAATATTTTTTCGGAGCTTAGTTTACATAATTTAAGGAGGTTTTTAAAAATAATTTGAAAAAAAAACAGTGAAGTACAAGATCACACATTGTTTTAATTTCTAAGAGTTCTGAATTAAAAATTTTCAAAAATGCTTAAAACTACGAGGGCTGATCACAATTTTATTTACCACAGTTAATGTTTTAATTACGTGACAATGCAACACCGTCGTTTCGATGCAGCAATTTATGTCCGAAGTAGATATCTGATCAAATTTGCAATTGATTTATAAATTTATACATACTTTACAGCACTTAATTGTCGACACAATATTTCATTTAAAAAATTCCAACTATATTTTCATTTAAAAATTTTTCATTTAAAAAATTCCAACTCAAACATTCAGCTTGAGCCCGGCTGGGATTTGAACCCTGGTTCCCATGGCATCTATTGTAGTCTGTATGGAAAGTCCGTCACTACAAGAAAAATCTGCTCTGAAAAGGAATGTTCTGGTGTGATGCCAAATGTCCGAACCTTGACACCGTTGAATTTAATTCGTAGATGCAATTTCGCAACAATAGTCGACATAAATACAACTTATCAAGTAAAGACATTTGTATGCCACATTTCATAATATGCCTGATGAGCCGCTTAACCAACGGCGAAACGCGTCGCATTGCAACTCCGATCATGTAGCTCATCTCGAAAGAGAAATTAATAAAAAATATATATTTTCATATATTTTTTTACAGTCCATAGAACTGAGTTTTCCAGAACATATTAAGAAAATCAAAATACCCTCCACTCCACTCTAATATCGCATTCAACATGTGGTATTAGATAACTATGAACAATAAACGAATGGTGTAGAAGTGGTATCAGTTGTCTTTCGTTTTAATGTTCATATAATTGACAGAAATGTTCTCTCACTTCATTTAATATCAGCCCTTGTTTAACTAAAAAAAAAACTCCCAACCAAGCACTAACTAAAATTTGTGTCAAAGTTGAAATTATACACAGATGTCAAAGGTTAATAAACAGAAAAAAAGAATTCGAAACGGAAAATCACTACAACATGAAATGATGTATTGCCTATGAAATTCTCATCGTTTTTAGACTGAGGAGGTCTACATTTTAATATTAAAGGTATCACAGTGCATGTGTTTTAAATTAATTCCAAATGTGTGTGTGTGTTTTTTATATAAAATACGAGACACTTGACGTCACAACATGGGGAGATTTATGCTATAGAGAACATCGTGGTGGTAAACTATATGGGGAATTTTTTGAGAAAATATTATAGATTTTTAAAAGATTTAAACAATTTTTACAAAGGGAAATATCATTTAATTTTCCGAATTATCAATGGTTAATGAATTCAATAAAAACGTGATTAAATCATGTTTACTCCCATACAAAAATCACATTCTTTAACAAATATCGGATGAAGATTTCGCTATCCGCCTATGAAATCTGCGGCTTCAGCTTTTCAACAAATATGATCATTAGAGGTAGATCATATTTAGTCATTTGACAATTAAAAACCAGTGAGCGGAGCAGTATAGTCGGACGGGGCCGACCATACGATACCCTACACAACTACCACGGAACTCAAATTTTCTGCGGATTTTTATTCCGAGCCTGGGCAATATTTAGTGATATTTGCACCCTCTTGCCCGATTAGAGATAAACAGCACCTCTTCCTCACACATACATATTTTCCGAATATTACGAGCATTCAGTACAGCTATTGTCCAGATTTTCTTTCACCGTGGGTTGTATTGTGATGTTCGGCTTTCATTTGTGGTCTATAGATCGACTCGAAAATAACACAAAAAAGTAAGTTTTCGGTCCACTACACTCCAAAATTATTATCTGATATTCACCGAAAATTATAGGCGTTGTCGTTGACCATAACTGGAACCTCATGGAACATTTCAAAGCGATCAGCGCTATAGTTCCGCTCTCTAGAGTGATAATGGGTTATTAAATAATATACGAATACGGAGATACCTGTAAATATTTAGGTGTAACTCCCACATCCGGGAACATACAACTACATAATTGGTATTTATTTAAAGGTCAACCACTCCTCTATGATAAAATATCAACTTCTCGGGTCTATGTCCTTCAGGAGTAAATATATACGCTATAGAATACAAATTTTGTCATTTCTTCACTCAAAAGTCAGGGTCCATTTGACCCGCTAAATATTGACCTATCTTTATCAAAACAGGCATGCTTATTCTTTGGCCCGATCCCCTTCTCCATGCAAAATTTCACGATGTTCGGGCCATTATTGCGGCCTCTGGAGCGACCAGAAAAACCGACAAAAATTTAGTATTTGGTCCATTTCATCCCCTAAATATTAACCGATCTTTCCCAAAAACAATAGGGGTCTTCATTGGCCAGAACCCATCCTACATGCAAAATTTCGTGAAGATTGGTTCATAACTGTGGCCTGTATCGTGTTTACAAATTATAATGGACAGACGGACGGACACACATGTCTAGATCGACTCAGCTAGTCGAGATATGACGATCGGTATACTTAATGGTGGGTCTAGGACCAATATTTCGCGGCGTTACAAACTTTTGGGGCTGCACAAAGCTATAATACCCTGACAACATAGTTGTGTAGGGTATAAAAAATTCCTTTAATTATTCCTATTTAAATACCTATTTAAAATATTTGAATTTAAATGGGATCTTTAGGGTTATACAATTTATTTCACAGAAGGCAAAACCCACCTTCCCATTACAATATTAAAAATCTGAAATAAATAATAAACTATATCAAAAAATTGCATTTTTAATTTAAATACAATATGTTACAATTTTTATTCGCTTCACCCTTAAAGCAAACAAATCCATTCGCCATGACGACGATAAAAAAGGCAGTTGTCAACTGAAACTGTGACACAACCTTGGAAATTGTGGCACAACTGTTATGAACTTCACAATGATGGGAAGTAACAATTGCAAAAAAATAACAAAAAAGAAAATATGCTACAATATAGCAAGTGTCACCACTCATAAAGGGAGTGAAATGCACTCTCCCTGTAGCGATAAAGCCTTGAGAAGAATAACAGCTTTGGTTTTGAAAACGTAGGACATAAAACTAACAAACATACACCCACCCACCCACAATAATTGCAAAGTGAACTTATGCAAATATTTACTTAACGCCATAAGTAGTGGTGACTGATTACGACGGATGATGAGTCAATGACATTCAATTTTCATTTAGTTGGGTGGCGGAAGAATTTTTATTCGTTGGCATGACTATCCATCTTGTTGAAGATTTTGAAGTAAGTGATGGGCGTAAGTGGTACAGATGTGGTGACGGTGATGTTGTACAAAAATAATTCATTATTGAAAACTATTAATTGGAAAGAAAAAAGGATAATATTTTTTAAAATAAAAACTAAATAAATCCACGCCATTTGATAGCCCTTAACAAATTAATTTAAAAAATTCAAGATTTTTGAGAGCCCCTAAAAATAATATTTAAAAATCCAAGCTTTTTTAAAGTGGTTGTTTATTTTTTTTTGTTTGTTTGAAAATTCCGAGGCTTTTGAGATTCCATATAAATAATTTTTCAAAATTCCAAGCCCTTTGAGAGTCCTTAAAAATAAATGCTAAAAAACCACGCCTTTCAATACTCTCTAAAAATATTTTTGAGACACGTCATTGAAATATAAATTTTAAAAATCCAAGCTTTTTTAAAGTGGTTGTCTATTTTTCTGTTTGTTTGAAAATTCCGAGGCTTTTAAGATTCCATATAAATAACTTTTCAAAATTCCAAGCCTTTCGAGAGTCCTTAAAAATAAATGCTAAAAAACCACGCCTCTCAATACTCCCTAAAAATAAAATATAAATTTTAAAAAACCCAAGCTTTTTTAAAGTGGTTGTTTATTTTTCTGTTTGTTTGAAAATTCCGAGGCTTTTGAGATTCCATACAAATAATTTTTCAAAATTCCAATCCTTTTGAGATTCCATATAAATAATTTTTTAAAATTCCAATCCTTTCAAGAGTCCTTAAAAATAAATGCTAAAAAACCACGCTTTTCAATACTATCTAAAAATATTTTTGGGAATCCTTAAAAAAATATTTTTTAAGAAATCCACGCTACGCAAAATTTCGTGCAAATAGAAGGACATATAGGGACAGTGGTGCATCATTTACCTAAAATCGGACGAAAATATATATGGGCAATATTGCCAATTTTTTAATATTCCATTTTCAAAAAATCAGCTTTTTGGTTTTTGTGGCACATCAATGATTTTTGGTACACATATAGAGAAAAATGTTCTGACTCCGAAACCGTTCGCGATCAAATTTTTGGTTGATGCGCGCAAAAGTTATCGAGGTTTTAATTTTGGGCATAAGAAAAAAATCTTAAAATTACGCCGTTTATTATATTGACCAAAAACGTTGATATATATCTTCCTCCGTAAAATAAGAATATGAATATATTATAATAATCGCGATAAAGTTGGCCATCTTCGCGAAATATGAGAAAAATAATAAAAATATAGGATATTACGTCAATATTTTCATTATATTAATGACATACACACACCTAAAAATTAATTTAAAAATATCTACATAATCTAAACACCATGATGAATCAAATGATATCAAAATCACACAAGTCCGGGTAGCGGTTTCTAAATCACAGCGACAACAAAACAAGATATTGAGGAAAAATATTTGTTTTTGGTTCGAAAAAATAATGTCATCATATTTATTATTTTAATTGTATACAAGAAATTTCAGAAAAAATGTTGGGGTTATTTTGCTATTTTACCCGAATTTCGCCAAAAAATTGGCATATATAATAATAATCTTTTTTTGTGTATAAGTATACGCCTTGCGGATTATATCAAGAGCCTTTCCATAAATCTTAGAATTCTATAAATAGGAATAAATCTTAAAATAAAATAATATTATGAAATATACATTTTAAATTGCGTGTAAATCGCGTAATTCTCAAAATCATTTGATGCGCATGCGGTTTCCAGGAAGTACTGAAGTTTATCTTCCAATCCATATATATTTTGCGAAATTTCATTTGACGGCTAAGATGTGCCGCACGTTACATTGAAGTACCCAAAAAATCGTAAAACGCGAATAATTTCCGAGAACGCCATATGCCATTAACGCGCATCCGATTTCGGTGTGCATCCTAAAAAAATACATCGATCTATACCGATTTCAATGTGGTCCATTAAGAACCATGGATGTGCCAGCACAATCTATTTTCTCTTTTCGAAAAAGATCAAAATCCGTATGATGTCATTTATTGAAGCGGAAATGATACACAGAAAACGCAAATAAATCCGCGATATTTTCAACAACATTTTTTTTGCCAAATTTCGTGTTTTTGGAAGGCCAGTTCCCGCCGTTCTAGTAGATGGATTTTCACGAAGAAGATTTTGTATCATCCGAAACGTAAAAAACCTTATTGATCGTGGGTACACATATCATTCAGTTGACAGATCTAAAAATTTGGCCCGAAAAATAGGTTTTTTAGAAATTTGATCGCACAAAATTCGCACCTTCGGATGAGTATTACTCTGAAGCTGTGCATACTACATACACAAAATACATATCAAATTACGCAGATTCGCGACTACAATAATCTTATAATCGATTTTTAGAAATTCCTGTTTGCGTATTAAAGCTAGAAGTAAAATTAAAAAAAAAACACTCAAAATCGAGCTTCAAAATGTCAGCATCATTTAAAGGTAGATGCAGTCAAAATTTTGAAAAATGATACATAAGGGCCGTAGTCCCCATTTTGTTGGCTTCTAGTTTTATTTTGACACGAAGACCGTGCAATGAGTGGCTTAGTCACAAATCGATAGAGAACATAAAAAAACTGGTTCGCCTCAACCTGTTTTTACACATTTTTTTACATTAAAGTAGACACAGCTTCCACCAAAATAAAGTTTGGAGGTCAATATCATGAACAGTTTGCAACGACAGATCAATTAACCCAAAACTATTCACTTTTTTTCATATACTGAAGTAGTTCCCGAGTTATAAAGGGGTGAACACCCGCTTCAGCTATGTTAAAAAATTGGCAATATTGTCCATATAAGAGTTATATCTAAATCTGAACCAATTTTCACAAAATTTAACACACATGTTTCTATACTTAATTCAGTACGTTGTAACAATTTCGTGCAAATGGAAAGATATATAGGGACCTTGGTGCACTATTTAACTAAACGCGGACGAAAATATATATGCGAGTTATATCTAAATCTGAACTGATTTTCACGACACTTAACACACATCTTTCTAGACTTAGTTCAGTACGCTATGCAAAATTTCGTGCAAATCGAAGGACATATAGGGGCTTTCGTACACTATTTACATAAAATCGGACGAAAATATACATGGGAGCTATATCTAAATCAAATTTCGTCCAAATCGGAACTTTGGTGCACCATTTAACTTAAACCGTACGAAAATATATATAGGAGCTATATCTAAATCTGAACCGAAATTTAACACACATCATTCTAGACCTAATTCAATACGCTGTGAAAATTTTGGTGCAAATCGAAAGATATATAGGGATTTTGGTGCACCTTTTACATTAAATCGGACGATAGTATATATGAGAGCTATATCGAAATCTGAACCGATTTTCACGAAACTTAACAAACATCATTCTAGACCTAATTCAGTACGCTGTGCTAAATTTGGTGCAAATCGAAAGATATTTAGGGACTTTGGTACACCATATACATTAAATAAGACGAAAATATATATGGGAGCTATATCTAAATCTGGCCCGATTTTTCCCAATTTCAATATTGTCCGTCCTTGGGCCAAGTAAGTGACATGTGTCTATTTTCAGCCAATTCGGATCATAAATGCGACATGTGTTTTGTTTACAATTTAACATGGACAGACGGACGGACATGCATAAATCGACTTAGAAAGTGATTCTATGCATATTCTCAAAAGGAGCCATGTGTCTATCTCGTTTCCTTTAGCCTGTGTATCACAGTGTGGTGAAGGGTATAAATGTAGGCTTTTATATAGGTCATAGAAAATATTATTTAACAAATATACGCCTTATTATTTTATTTAAATCCACGCCTTATATAGGCCTTAGAAAAAAACCTATTTAAAAATTCGACGTCTTATATTGGCCTTAGAAACAACTATCTAAAAATTCGACGTCTTATATAGGCATAACCCTTGGAAAAAATTATTTAAAAAATCTACGCTTTATATAGTCCTTAGTCACGCCATACAAAATGTTTTTTAAAAAATCGACAACACTCAATACTCCTTAAAATTCTGTAAATGTTTCCGAATCCCAAACCCTTGTAGATCCAGAATATTTGATATCATTAACACAAACATCTGTTTTATTTTTCGTAGGCCGATGGAGAAAATAATATAAATACAATAACCACAATTGTTAAATATTTCTCATGCCATTTGAAATCTACTTCTGAAATTAAAATATTTCATTTAAGGCTTCTCATTTTCTCAACATGTGTGAGCGGGCGTATTTTAAAATCATTTTTCATTTACTTTGATTACTTGAGAGCTTTTGGACAAGCAGCCAATATTCTTCCTATGTTTTTTTTAACAAATTAAGCCTCGTGCATCCCTTTCCTACGAATGAAGAAACCTCATAAAAAAAACTAGTAACATGCGGAAGAAATGAGCTTCTAAAATTGAAGGTTATGCCATCATGGCCTTTTGCATCTTGTTCAAAAAAGTAATTATTTCAAGATGAATATGAACAATCAGGCAAGCAGGCAAACAGCTCTTAGTTACGCATTATGCAGGCGCTTGATGACTACCCATACCATCCAAAAAGGAGTCATTGTAGTCAAATGGCCGTTTACCATCATCACATCAGCATCAACATGGACAGCAGGAATTCAAGGAGGAGAAGAAGCAAACATATCAGCCCATTTGCCCATTGCAACAAAAGGGGTCGTCCTTTGTGTCATTTGTTAGCTTATCCATCGACCGAATGAACGGGCGCCCTCCCGCCACTGTTTTGATGATGGTGATGAAGCTGCTATTATTTTCCTCTCTTGGTTGTTGTTGTTTTTATTGCATTCAACAAAACTCCTGTTTGTTGGGGGTTGGTTGATTGAACAAACGATCCAGGCAGATATTTATTGGTGTGTGTGTGCATAGCGAAAAATGTCCAGATCAAGAATGATTGACTATAACCATCACACAGTTGTTGTTCTGTGGAATATGGCCTGCCGGCCGACCGGTCGTCTTGAACAGCTGTTTCGCTTTCATTGGAAGTTGGGGACGTACGGCTGGCTACGTGCAACAAAATATGCAACATGACTATTAGCTCATGTGGCACTTGGCAATGTTTATGCGGTATATCCACACTACTAGAATGACATACCTTTCTTTTGTGCGTCAGGCATCGTCGTGTGATGCATATTTATCCCTTTTGTTTTGACTGGCTGGCTGACAGACTGACTGAGTAGCAAATGTGGCCTGTGCGGCGGCACCCAATTCTATTCATAGCTAGGTATTCGAATATAAATAAAATTTAAAATTGTACCCATACTTGAATATCTTATCACATTGCAATCACGTACTCCAGGGGATACAGTGTTACGATACAAAGTGAAATAAATTCAATATTTAAAAATTGCATTTTAAAAATCCACGCCTTTTGATAATCCTTAAAAATTGTTTTTTAAAAATCCACGCCTTTTGATAATCCTTAAAAATTGTTTTTTAAAAATTCACGCATTTTGATAATCCTTAAAAATTGCATTTTAAAAATCCACGCCTTTTGATAATCCTTAAAAATTGTTTTTTTAAAAATTCACGCATTTTGATAATCCTTAAAAATTGCATTTTAAAAATCCACGCCTTTTGATAGTCCTTAAAAATTGTATTTTAAAAATCCACGGCTTTTGATAGTCCTTAAAAATTGTATTTTAAAAATCCACGCCATTTGATAGTCCTTAAAAATTGTATTTAAAAAATCCACGCCTTTTGATAGTCCTTAGAAATTGTATTTTAAAAATCCACGCCTTTTGATAGTCCTTAAAAATTGTATTTTAAAAATCCACGCCTTTTGATAGTCCTTAAAAATTGTATTTTAAAAATCCACGCCTTTTGATAGTCCTTAAAAATTGTATTTTAAAAATCCACGCCTTTTGATAGTCCTTAAAAATAATTTTTAAAAAATCCAAAATCCATATATTGCATAAACTCTAAATTTGTGCTCTCGGAACACTGTGCCGCACACCGTAATATTTTGTTACAAACCAAAACAACCTTAATATTTTTATGTTTACATGTGCAATAATTATAAATTCTCCATATATTTGTTCGTTCGTTTGAAAATTTCAAATTCGGAGACAGACAGCCAGAAGGATGGATAGATGGACGGACGAACCCATAGTTAGAGTATGGGTATTGTATGATTTGGGTTTTTTCTCTCCATCGTTACATCATAATGTTTAATTGTTAAATAAATCAATGTCACAAATATCCCGTATATCATTATGAACAGTTCATAGCATACAGAGAGAGAGAGGGCCAATGAACGACCCACAATGTATGTTTGTATGTAGTATATGAAACCCATTTACACTGATGGCAGCCTTGGCTGGATGGAATACAAACGGGAGTAACAATAGAAGGCACACAAATTGTTGCTGCATTTTGGGTCTAGTAGTGATGGTGGTGGTGCTGCAATCAGTACCTTTACCCAAGTGGATGGTGGAAGAGTGAGAGGTGGTTTGGTAGCCCTGTGCAGGATTTAATTGTCAGTAAAGTATGTTTGCATTGTTTTTAAAGTGTATTTGTTGTAAAACATAAATTAGAAATGAATTGAATTGAACTGAACAGAGCCAAAGCGAACCGAGCTGAAGTCACAAATTTTAGACAGAATGGAAAATGTAGAAATTCTAATGACTTTTTTGAAGCGATTAGTTGATTTGATGATGACGATGTTGTTGCCAAAGGGTGATGTTGTTGTGTGTATGTGTAATATATCCCCAATTGTACTTGAAATATGAAACGTGATCTAACTGCTAGGGGTTTATATTTACGTATCATTTGACTTGCAATTATTTTTATTTTATATTAACAAAGGACATTTTATTTCTAACTTTGAAATTATGTTGTGTTTTTTGTGCTTCAATGATGGACAATCGCTTAAAGGCTTATGCAGGTTGTTATTTTTTTATTGTTTGGTATTTGAACAGATGTTCGTTTTGGGAATCTAAGGGCTTAACGTGTTATCGTTTGATCAGCTAACTAATGAGCTACAAATATGTTCATATGACTAAGTAATGGATATATACGGCGATAAATGAAACACAGAAGTGACATACATATATGAACAGGTTGACCTTGAGGAAATTTAAATAAAATTAGTCATAGTTTTTTTAATGACCGATAGGTATATCGGTCCACGTTTTGGTGTAGCCCCAATAAAATGGTGCCCGGTTATATTCTATATTTTGGATACGTATTTAACCAAATTGGCTTTAATATATTTGGGATTATCATTGTATAGTACATATCCGTACTAAAAATAAAATCTTCAAATTCCCTTAAACATCCAAAAAGGGGAATACGATGTGATCAAAGCTTTAATGGGGCCTATATGTCCACACCTTCCCCACCAAGTGTTAACATTTTGAAGACTTCTGTACTGTACCATCTACTTTAAGATAGAGTTGAAAATGGGATATTCGGTCCACTTTTTGGTGAAAACTACCCTAATTTTGCTATTTTGGAAGTTTCGGTGGAACAGTTATTTTAATTAGCACATTTGACTCAATTTGGTTCTTGGAGGGTAATATACATCCAGACAGAAAGTGTTCAGAGTAGGTCCATGTTTCGCCAGCTCCATTTTTACAGGGTATTATGTCGTTGTGTATATCTTTGTAACAATCAAAAGAAATTGAGGTAGACTCATGGTTTGTTTTTAATATATGCACTGAATCGCTTTCGGAATATATTTACGCATTTCCATCTGTCCGTCCGTCCGTCCATGTATTTATGTGAACAAAGTACATGCCGTATTTATGATCCTATTTGTATGGCAGATTTATTTGGTCCAGAAACGAACCTTATTGAAATTGGTAAAAATCAGTTTAGATTTAGATATATCTCCCACATAGAATTGTGTTCGATTTGATGTAAATGCAACACCAAACATCCGATAGAGATGAAGTTTTGCATAGTGTTTTGAAATATGTCTAGAATAAAATATAATAATGTTCGTTAAAATCGTTTGAAATTTAGATAAATTTCCATATATACTAGGTTGGGGAAAAATAAATCCATAAATCCATACTCTATTTAACATGATTCGGAATGTCCGATTTGGGCCAAATATGTACCGTTTTGTTGTATGATTTGCTGTAATTTTAAAGGCATTTCTCGATCATTTCTCCGATTTTATCGAAATTTTCGGCCTATCTGTGCGAGGTGCATCTTTATAATCAAAAATTCCTGAACAGAATCTACGAAACCAAAATTTGTCAAAAAAAAAAAAAAATCTACCGAATATTCTCTTTCTCTATTTGCACGACTTGGCTAAAATCTACATCTAAACCGATTTCAACAATAAAATATCGTACAAATAGAATAGGATCTATGGTGCACCATTTACACAAAATGGAACTAAAGTACATAAGTTAGCTATATTTAAATCTGAACCGATTTCAAACTTCACCAAAGCAATCTAGACTAAATTCCATTTCATGAATATAGAATAAAAATAGACTCCTCGGTGCATACATAATATCGGACGAAAATACATATGAGAGCTATATGTAAATCTGAACCTTTTTCCACAAAACTACAAAATTTTGTCTCAATCGGTGCTCCATTTACATAAAATCGGATGAAATTAATATATAATACGCTCACGGGCTTAAAAATAAATTTTTACCAAATGGCGATGTGTTAAGCCTCCCTTAAACCTTTCAGTGTTTTTGTCGAATATATTCGACATTTCAAATTACTGTCCATCTTTGTAATTTTTCGGTTATCCTATGTACCGTTACAATTGATGTTTTTGTTTTTGCTGAAAACAGACAAAACTGTCCGAGGGTTAAAATAAAAATTGTTTTTTATACCCTTCACCACACTGTGGTACAGGGTATTATGTCTTTGTGCATATGTTTGTAACAGGCAAAAATAATCGAGATAGACCCATGGTTCCTTTTGAGAATATGCATAGAGTCGATTTATTCATGTCCGTCTGTCCGTCCATGTACTTTTGTTAACAAAGTACAGGTCGCATTTATGATCCGATTTGGATGAAATTTGGCACAGGTCACTTAATTGGCCCAAGGACGGAGAAAATCGGTCCACGTTTAGGCATAGCTCCCATATAAGAGTACCCCCAATTTTTCGGTATTTTGAGGTTCTTGAGCGCGTTTTTTAACCGAATTCGCTGAAATTTTGTACTTTGTGTTCTTATTGGGTAGCAAATCTCCATACCAAAAATTATAAATTAAGTTCCATTTTTTCGGATAGCCCCCATATAAGGGTACCCCCAAATTTCGGTATTTTGAGGTTCTTGAGCGCGCTGAAATTTGGTACTTTGAATTCTTATTGGGTAGCAAATCTCCCTACCAAAAATTATAAATAAAGGTCCATTTTTTCGGATAGCCCCATATAAGATTAACCCCAATTTTCTGTATTTTTGGAGGTTTTGATCGCATCTTTCGACAGAATTCGCTGAAATTTGGTACTTCGTGTTCTTATTGGGTAGCAAATCTCCCTACCAAAAATTATAAATAAAGGTAAAATTTTCGGAAAGCCTCCATATAAGGGTGCCCCCAATTTTCGGTATTTTCGGTTTCTTGGGCTCGTTTTATAACTGAAATCTCTGAAATTTTGTACATTGGGTTCTTATTGGGTACCAAATTACTCCACTAAAAATTATAAATATAGGTACAGTTTTTCTGATAGTCCCCATATAACGGTACGCCCAAATTTTCGGTATTTTGGGGGTTCTGATCGTATTTTTCGACCAGATTGACTGTAATCTAGTACGTCGAGTTCTTATTAGGTAGCACATATCTCCACTATAAATTATAAATATTGTTTAATTTTTTCTGGTAGCCACCATATAAGGGTACCCCCCAATTTTCGGTATTTTGAGGTTCTTGAAACAAATTCTTTTTAAACCCTTCACCTCACTGTGGTACAGGGTATTATGTTTTGTGCATATGTTTGTAACAGGCAAAAGGAAACTAGACACATGGTTCCTTTTGAGAATATGCATAGAATCACTTTTTGAGTCGATTTAAGCACAGCGTAACAAATTAGTTCTAGAATGATGTGTGTTAAGTTTCCTGAAAATCAGTTCAGATTTATATATAGCTCCCATATATATCTTCGTCGATTTAATGTAAATGGTGCACCAAAGTCCCTATATATTTTTCGATTTGCACGAAATTTGGCACAGCGTAATGACTTATCTCTAGAATGATGTGTGTTAAGTTTCCTGAAAATCGGTTCAGATTTAGATATTGATCTCATATATATTTTCGTCCGATTTAAGGTAAATTGTGCACAAAGGTCCCTATAATCTCAAGGCCGATATTGCGAGCTAGTCTTCGGAGCTGAGAGTTCTGCGTCCTCATACACCGCTCTTATTATTCGAAATATTTACTGGGGTACTCCCTCAATGCTTCTCAGTTAGCAGTTCGTTTAAAGGTTCGGAAGCGTTCTTGAAGTCGGTGAATTCTAGATACATGGGAAAGCACCATTATGACTATAGGATTTTATGACTTGTAGGTTTGTATACCTGCAGATTTTAATATATCTTGAAATATTTTCGTTACGCTTTATGTAAATGGTGCACCATAGACCTAACATTTGTTCAACGACATGAATGTTCAGCATGTCCTGTAGTAGTTCAAAAGTGCTGGTATCATATATGTTATTTTATTACGATTGCCTAATGTAGAGTTTATGAAAAACTTTTCTTTTCTAATAAGCATCTACCGAAGCCATCTTCTACATGCACAATAGAGCAACATTGATTTCCCCAATACCTGGTTTTAATGAGTACTTCCTCCCACAATTTATTAAATGTTTATATGAACTTCCTTGCCGGTAACAACCTAAACATGTGTTTCAACTTTAAATGAATCACTTAATTATTTGAAAATCTTCAAACATTCATCTCAAGAAGCTTTAAAAGAAGACGAAGAAGTACGACCACAACAACAAGTAAAACAATAAACATAAAAACAATAAAACAAAATTAAAAGGGATTTATTTCAAGGCTAATGGTTTTGCCACCACAAGACTTAAAACAAATGTAGGTAAAGTGTGTTAGTTAGAGAGCGAGCAAGCGAACGAATTATGGAGTGAGTCAATGCGTAGGATGTTTCTTTAAATGAAATACTCAAAAGAAGTCCTCCAACCATACCACATAATTCACAATTCAATCTAAATCGGTGGTAAGGTATTGAAGCAATCACAACAGTCAACGCTCTATTATTGACAATAACAACAACACAAATATCAACAAACTTACATACGGCAAATTAGCTGCTACCTTTTTGGCATCGCTGCCGTAGAATCCATGTGGTGGTACAATCAAATGCCAGACAGTAGAACTTCTTTTGCCAATTCAACATTGAACTCGTAAAATTGCCCAACCTTTTCCGTGTATGGCAAAGGAATTGAAACGCCTTTAATGGCAGGAACTACTTACATGTCAGGACAGACGTGTGTTATGTTTCGAGCATTGTAGTCGGGTAGACATTATCGAGACGTTTAGATGTTCTCCAGAAAAACAACAAAAATACCAAAAACAATAAAGCCAAATTGTAATGCAGGAGGAGGTCGTTCGTTCACATTACAACAGGGGTAAAGTTGAAAGATGAAAACGTTAAGGAACGATGATGAGGTCGATGACGACGTAACTGTGGCAGGCGAGCGATTTTTATTAAAATATTTTGCGTGCAATCACTAACAAAGATGTTTATCGATAAAACTGAGCATTTTTTGAGGGGGAGGGGAGAATGTTAACCACCTCAATTGTATTTTCCTGCTTCTCCTGTGCAAAGATTTATTTTTGTTGTATTTTTGTTTTTGTTCATAAGAGGTAGTGGTAGTTGTAGTACTTAGAGACCTTGTGCGTTTTATTGAAAACTTTCAATTTCATACTTCTGTACAATGGTTTTGTTAAAAGTTACTTAACATTTTTGTGAAGCACTCTATAATGGGTATATTTAAAATGTAAAGGGAAATATGGGTCCACATTTTATTATAATGCTATGAAGGATGAGTTTTAAATGCCTCAAGGTAATGGACATAGATGCTACAACATAAAAACAAATATAGGAGGGACTTCCATACGAAGTAGTGCCAGCAGAAGAGAAACTCTCCTTTGATTCTTGATGATTAAGAAATAACTAACAGGAAATCCCACCGAACAATGCGACAACTAATGTGAATTCTATAATTCCATCTTTTAGATACCGTCTTGTACTGGAGTACTTTTTAATAGGAAACAAGAGCTGTAAGAGCACAATATAGCCAGAGCGAAGTGAAATTAAAATCGACAACAATATTCGAATTTCAATACACAAAACTTGTTTAATTCCAGCCTTACCCGATCAGAATTATTCACAATCACAACATTTTCCAATAAAATTAAAACTGGTACCACAAAGATAAATATACGCAGTGTTGATATTGCTTCGAAGAACATTTCAAATTAATAGATCGCTTCCTTTACATAAACTCAAAATTCATCTAAAAATGTATATCCAAGGAACCTCCCAATTCTGACATTCCTCCTAGGTGCACTGAATGTTTACCGACGGTCCTACTTTGCAAATAAGACGGCATCTAGCTGAAGATCTCCAATATCCATTATGACCAATGTTCCCAATTTAGCACTTCTTAAACTCGTCGTCAAGCATCTATACTTTGTTTTACAATTTCTGATATTTTTGGCGTTTCGACTCTAATTCCCATGTCAATGAAAATGCAAACGCTGAGAAGTTTTTATAGTAACTTTAATTTCTTATTCCAAAAGTCATTCTACTTTTGCTTTATTTTAACGATAATTGTCATAGGTTCTATCCAGGTTTTACAGCTCTTAGTAGCTGAGTTTTTAAATTGCCGCTGGCAACATAATATCCACGCGGTGCTTTTCTCACAATTTGATAAGCTGCTAATGAAGGATCAAGGCGATATTAGATTATTTGGTCGTTTTGTCCGGATTGCGGTTATTGTATGTAAAATCAACATGAAAATACAAAACCGTTCTCTAAGCTCAAAACACTTCTCAACAAAAAGCCTCATCAGAGGGATCTTCTCCTTCCTCGACCCAGAAGAAACTATAGCAACTGCCTTCGTCACTGCAGATGTAGTGTGATTTTCAAATCTTCCTACCAAAAATTATCAACATCGGTCTCCCTTTTCGTATAGCTCCCAATTAACTGTGCCGTCCCATTTTCGGTATTTCGAACGTTATAGCCTCATTTTTGCATCGAAATTTGTCATACCGGGTTTTTCCAGATTAAAATATTTCTTTGTGGAAAATATTCAATATAAGTCCCTGTTTTTATACAGTCTCCATATAGAAGTTCAGTCTTATATTCGGCATTTCGAAATCTTCATTCCCATTTTCACACCCAATTGGTCGTAATTTGGCATTCTCTGCTCTTGAGTGGTGTAAAATTTATTTACTTAATCTTTGTCGATGTTGTTATATTGCTCCATACAAATGTTTCCGTATCAATATATGTATTTTGAATATTTTATCCGAGATTCGCCACCAAATTGGATTTCATTTTGCATTCCGTGTTCTTGTATAGCCTAATGTTAATTATACCCTTCACTACACTGTGGTACAGGGTATTATGTCTTTGTGCATATGTTTGTAACAGGCAAAAATAATCGAGGTAGATCCATGGTTCCTTTTTAGAATATGCATAGAATCATTTCTGAGTCGATTTATACATGTCCGTCCGTCCGCCTGTCCGTCTGTCCGTCCATGTATTTTTGTTAACAAAGTACAGGTCGCATTTATGATCCGATTTGGATGAAATTTGGCACAGGTCACTTACTTGGCCCAAGGACAAACCCTATTGAAATTGGAGAAAATCGGTCCAAGTTTAGGCATAGCTCCCATATAAGGGTACCTCCCAATTTTGTGTATTTTGAGGTTATTTAGCGCGTTTTTTAACTGAATTCGCTGAAATTTGGTACTTTGAGTTCTTATTGGGTAGTAAATCTTCCTACTAAAAATTATAAATATAGGTCCATTTTTCGGATAGTCCCCATATAAGGATACCCCCAAATTTTCGATATTTTGGGGGTTTTGATCGCATTTTTCGACCGAATTCGCTGAAATTTGGTACTTTGAGTTCTTATTGGGTAGCAAATCTCTCTACTAAAAATTATAAATATAGGTTCATTTTTTCCGATAGTCCCCATATAAGGGTAACACCAATTTTCGGTATTTTGGCGTTCTTGAGCTCATTTTATAAAGGAATTCTCTGAAATTTTGTACATTGGGTTTTTATTGGGTAACAAATTACTCCAATAAAAAATTTGAATATAGGTCCAGTTTTTCTGTTAGACCCCATATAACGGTACCCCCAAATTTTTAGTATTTTGGGGGTTCTGATCGTATTGTTCGACCGAATTGACTGTAATTTAGTACGACGAGTTCTTATTAGGTAGCAAATCTCTCCACTATAAATTTTAAATATAGGTCCATTTTTTCGGGTAGCCCCTATATAAGGATACCCCCCAATTTTCGGTATTTTGGGGTTCTTGAGCGCGTTTTTCAACGAAGTTCTTTGTAATTTGGTTTTTTTGTAGTCGTATATGGTAACAAATCTCCCTCCCAAAAATTAAAAATTTTAATATTCGCCCCCTTTTAGGGGTAGTCCACATATAACCCCCTTTTTATACCCTTCACTACACTGTGGTACATGGTATTGTGTCTTTGTGCATATGTTTGTAACAGGAAAAAATCGACATAGACCCATGGTTCATTTTGAGAATATGCATAGAATCACTTTCTGAGTCGATTTATGCATGTCCGTCCGTCGGTCCGTCCATGTATTTTTTTGGAGAAAATCGGTTTTAACTTATTGACCAAACTCCCAATAGTGATCCGATTGAAACAAATTTTTGCACAGAGTATAGAATTAGGTCTAGATAGTTATATGCCATGTTTTGTTGAAATCGGTTCAGATTTAGATATGGCTCCGATTCATAGTTTCGTCCGATTTAATGTAAATAGTGCACCAAACTCCCAATAGTGGTCCGACTAAAGCAAAATTTTGCACAGAGTACTGAATTAGGTCCCGAATGATATATGTGAAATTTTGTTGGAATCGATTCAGATTTAGATATAGCTGCTATATATAGTTTCGTCCCATTTTTTTTAAATGAAGCTCCATACTGCCGATTGAGACAAAATTTTGCACAGAGTACTGAATTAGGTCCCGAGTGATGTATGCGAAATTTCTATATCTACAGGATATTGTAGATATTAACATGTTTTGCTTGTACCCATAGTGGTGAAGGGTATCATATAGTCGGCCCCGTCCGACTTTTGAACTTCCCTTACTTGTTTTGTTTTAGCTTTTATCACCAAGGTTGAAGTAATTTGTTATTCCATGTAAATTCACACATGAACATGACACCTGTACAAGCGTTCGGTACCTTGAAAATCGTATCCCACTTTTTCAATCTGATTGTCTGTAATTTGATATTTGTTCTTCGCAATTAAAAACCAATAAACACTTTCAAAAGTAGAGCGGTCCCACTACGCTTCACCACCCTGGGCAAATGTTGTCTCCATCGGCCAAGCTTTAACAAAACTTCACGTACGTCAACAGATACTAATTTCAGTCCGCTGTGCAAAATTCTGTCTCAAGTGGACAAGCCTTAGGAGTTTGGTCGAAACTATATATGTGACTTATATATAAATCTGAACCGATCTCGACTAAAATTCACATACATTCTCTTCGAACAATTCAGTACGCTGTGCAAAATTGTGACCCAATCGGAAAAACATTGGGCGTTTGGTACACAATTTAGATGAAATCGAAAAAAATATATATGCGAGTTATATCTAGATCTGGACCGATTTTCACTAATTACAATAGGGTTTTCCTTGGGCGAAATAAGTGAATTGTGCCAATTCGTGCAATAAATGTCATCTGAACTTTGCTCACAAGAATTCAGGGACGGACGGATATGCATAAATCGTCAGAGAAAGTAATTCTATATATACTATCAAGAAGAACCATGTATCTATCTCGATTGTTTTTCCTTGTTACAAACATATGCACAAAGACTAAACAAGTGTGGTGAAGGCTGTAAACCATGACATAGTCTACATATAAAGGTCCAGATATGTTTAAGAACAACATGGTGAATGGTGTAAAGAGTTTAGTCCGGTGGAAGTAAAGACTTCGTTATGTTTTTACCTGTGTTGGGTAAAATTAGAAGTAATTTCTTCAATGGCTTATAATCAGTTCCAAAATTTGTTTGAAAATCGCACTCGGAGAATTGTGTGCCGAATATTGTTTGCCAGAATTTTTATTTTAAACCTGTTGTTCGTAATCATTGCACCACTGTACTCAACCACTAAAGGACTCTTGATGGAGAGACCAGCTGTTCTTTTGACTTTATAGATTTTCAATCATAATCCTCAGATTCCGATGTCCACGCTGAGAAGTGAGTAGTACTTGTGGGGCTAAAATTTAGTGGACATAAGACAAATATCATGAACTTTAAATGTGAATATTGAAATAAGAGCTTCTTTTTGGAAGTTAGCATTAAAAGCGAAGGAACAAAATTTGTACCTTAATATCAATAGGATAGTGTGTAGGGTTGAGATAAACCTGAAATGTTGAAAATTGGGCTAGTTTCAATGATTCAGTAATAGTGCTATTTGGAGGATATATGGAGCTATAAGCAACAACTTTTGTTTGATATGTCGCGCAGCCTATTTTGCTGTGTCATGAATTGATATTGATATTAGGACAAAGAAAACTTCGGAGTTGTGCCTGGCATGATCTATATATAATATAAATACGAATATTTTATCCTCTCTTAAAACGAAAATTTAAGTCTAATTTGTATACCAGTGTATATCAAATTTTTCATTCCGTTTGCAACACTACGGAATATTCACCAGAGACCCCATAAAGTATATATATCAGAATTAAATAAGAATTTCGACCTTTTGAAAGATCGCAATATTTATGATAGAGCTTTAAAAATGTACCCCTAATAATGGGGCTACATAAAATTTTGCATGTTTTTTAAACCAATTTGTATGTATTTTGTTATTTTGTGTTTTCATTGGGTATAAAATCTTCCTACTTAAAATGTTCAATATTGGTAAATTTTTAGGATAGCCCCCGTATAACGGTACCCCCCAAATTTTGGTATTTTGGGGAATATGGGCACGTTTTCCACCTAATTGGCTGTTATTTGGTATTCTAGGTTCTCATTGTGTAACACATTACCAGCGACAGCCGTATAACTGTACCCCAAAATTTCGTTATTTTAGAGAGTATGGGCACGTTTTAAACCGAATTAGCCGTAATTTGGTATTTTGGTTTCTCATTGGGTATCTCATCTGCCTACCAAAAATTGTCAATATTTGTCCACCTTTTTTGGTAATTTGGGGAGTATGGGCACATTTTCGATGGGATTGATTGTAATTTAGTATTTGGAATTCACATTGAGTAGCAAATCTTCCTACTATAATTTACCAATATTGGCTTCCTTTTTACGATAGACTCAATATAAGGGTACCGATAATTTTTCGGTATTTTGGGGATTATGGACGAGTTTTTCCCGAATTGGTTGTAATTTCTTTCTCATTGGGTGTCAAATCTTCATTCCAATAATTTAGCATGTTACAAACTTGAATTATATAAGGCATCGAGTGATTAGAGTTCTTTTAATTTCAACCTCATGGTGGAGGAAAAAAGAGTTGCTATATATTCAGTGTGGTCTTCACAAATACTACTAATTTAGGTCAATTAAAAAAACTCTTCAATAGGCTTATAGTGCCAACTAATTCGACTTATACCATTTAAAAATAAATCGAAAATATCAAATACTGTATTATTCAATAAATGAAAACATTTTGTACAAATGAATCTTAACTATGTTTGATACGACCAAACGTAACGAACAATCTTACCATTCATGCATGCCAGCCAGCCACCAACAACGAGGGGGAGTTGGATAACATTTTGAGGGTTGTAAATTAATTTAGTACTGGTTTCATGGTTTCTTCTACTCCCCCAAACAAACATACATCATGAGCTTTCAACATCAAGCATCCGAAGCAAATCACGATGATAACCAAAACAAGGGCAACGAAATGAAAATAAGAAGTGACGACCCAAGCAGCAACAACTGCAAAAATTTTCAATCAAATCAACTCCAAAGTCGAAGCGATGAAAGCGTTGAAACGCATGCAATCTATAGTGACTTTTAACAGCACATTTAGCAGTTTTTGTATTGACTTCCAAACGTCGTACCCCCGGTGAAGGATATGTTCGTGCGTACAATTGCTGCTGCTCCGGACTACTAAGACGTAGTATGAGTTTCGGCTTAATTACAATGAAAACATTTAACAAAAGCGGTACTTCTGATTTCCTTTCTCAATGCAGGGCATGGATGGCACACACACACATCCACACATTCCATTTGAAGATATGACGAAAAAAGAAAGAAACCCCTGAACTATTTCGATGCCAAAACAATAGCAGGAAAAATATCTTCATACCAAATCGTATTAAGTTTATTTACAGTTGTCGTTCTTTTCAATTAACTTTTAGCCATACCCGTCGCAAAAAAGGACATACATTCGCATACGCACATATGTATGCTCGTCAATAGAAAACAGAAAGGACATATCAAAAATATGATTGATTAATTTCACGCCATCACAAAAATATCGATATCGATGATGATGACGACAGATGATAGCCCGGTTGATGTCTCCCATATTCATATCAGTCATATAAACTGTCATTGTCATTTAGGTGGGAAAAATAATTTACGGTGCGAAAAAAACTCTACTAGAACTGGAAAAACCCCTAAACATATTTGCAGTAACCCCCCTACGGCAATTGGTGTTTAGCCAATGGAGAATTTGCCACGCTTATCATTCACTCACTGGCCAATGTGTCTTATGCAGGAATTGTCAGGAATTCTGAGATTTCAACCAACAGTTTTTGGGTGCAAATCAGCCAGTAAATCATGCATAAAATATGCGGGTGACATATTGATAATATTGCGTGAAAATATATGTGAGTGGCGTGAATAATGTAGATGTGAATTTCATGGGAAATGAAATCGCAAGCGGAACGTTCATGTGTGGAATGCATCCGAATTATTAGGTGAATTGTGGAATTTAGGATTTTTTTTAAGCTGTTTTCATTTAGATAATTATCGGAGATACATTTATGTACTTAGAACTCCACGTATAGATTTAATTATGCAAATATTTCCGAAATTGGAGCATGGATACGATATAATTTGCAATTCGAGATGAGCTACTAATCGAAGTTGCAATGAAACATCTTAAACAAAATTTGTATAGAATTATTAAATTGGTTTAGAAATTATTTTCTATAAGTCACAGATTCAAGCTGCCCAAAGACTTTTGTCACTGCAGAAACGTGCTTTTCAGGCATCTAAAGAAGAGTGGATTTTTAAATATATCATTTTTAAAGGATTGAGATTTTTAAATCATATTTATTTAAGGCATTTATGGAATTTTAAAAGATAATTTTCCGGCATCTACTGAAGCGTGGATATTGAATAATTCCGTTTGCAAAACTTCGAAATATTCTTCAGAATATTTTTGACAATATGCATAAATCTTTGTTGTGTTAGTTCGGCTGTAGGCTTTTTAAAAGTAAAAATCGTTCCTAATTTTGATTTTTAATATTTATTGTTTCCAATATTTCCATTGGATTCTCCAATCATCCTCATGGAACTACAATTACATATATTTTAACAGATTTTGAAACAACAATAACAATATGTAAATAAACTTACTTGAAGAAAGTTATGTTGTCTTTAAGTCAACGTTCTTACTTCAACTAAAGTCTACCAGATTTGTATTTGTTTACTGTGTGTCTATAGAATTGAGCGCAGTTGTCTGTGTCGGTTTTATAATTGAGTCGAGAGTCAAGTGGAGTGTTGATTATGTGCAACATCTCAAGAGTAAACCTTTTTTGATAATTACTTTCTTGAGTTAGAATTTTTATGTCATTAAAATCTGGGGTATGTCCTGTTTTTGTGCAGTGTGCTGCAAGGGCTGTTTTTTGCTCTATGGGTTTGTACAGAGCTTTTTGATCCGATTTATGTGCGGATATTCTTGTCTTTAATTTTGTCTTAGTAGTGCCAACATATACCTTTTGGCATACGTTGGACTTGTCTCCCTTACATTTAATGCGGTATACTACGTTGGATTTCTCCTCGTCTTTTTAATTTGCTGAAAAGATTATTCAGCGTGTTTGTAGTTTTAAATGCCAGCTCAAATTTTGTGTTGTCGTAAATGTTAGAATGTTTTAATCTTTCTGAAAACCCACGTGTATATGTCATAGTTTTGTAAATTTTCTCGCTGTTGTCGCTTGTTTTCTTTGTCTTTTCTTTTCTTGCTCCTATCATGAGATTGTCAATAGTTTTGTCCGGAAAATCATTTTTCTTCAGGATCTTCTTAATTATATTAATGTTTTTGTTGTGATAGTCTGGATGGCTTATGTCTAAAACTCTATTTATGAAATTGGATGCAGTGTTGATTATTGTTCTTATCGGATGTCTAGATGTAAAGTTAATCAGTCGTCCCGACGCTGTAGGTTTCTGGTACCAGTCAAGTTTGAGATGGGGTCCTTTTCGTATCACTAGTGAATCCAGGTATGGCAATTGGTTGTTGCTTTCAAGTTCCATAGTAAATTGTATTTGAGAGTTGAATGAGTTCAAGATGTCCAAATTATCCTTTATTTCGTCTTTTTTCATGACTGTAAAATGTCGTCCACATATTTGGTCAAAATCTTTGGTTTTGTGTACATTCTCTGTATTGATGAGTCCAGAAATTTCTCCATAACTATGTCAGCTATGACAGGGGAGGCTGGAGAGCCCATAGGCATACCTTTATTTTGTTTAAATATTTTGTCGTCATATATGAAATATCTTGTGTCCTTTATACATAGCGTCAGAATTTCCATGAACAATTGTTTTGTCATATATAGCATTTCCAAATTAAATGAAACCTTTTCCAAATTAAATGAAACCTTTTCCAAATTAAATGAAACCTTTTCCAAATTAAATGAAACCTTTTCCACTTGAAATGAAACCTTTTACAAATAGAATGAAACCTTTTCCAATTGAAATGAAACCTTTTACAAATAGAATGAAACGTTTTCCAAATTAAATGAACCCTTTATTCTTATCTAAGGAAATATAATATTTGCACTAATTTTTAACCAATATTTGAAAATTAAATCAAAGAATATTAACAAATATAGTTGTATGGCTATGTAATTAACATAAATATTCTTTAATTCGGTGTGATTTCATTTAATATCTTTACTACATAAAACTAAATAAATAGTAATACAAACTGGGGTATTTTTTGACATTTTGATAAATAAATATTTAAGAACAAGAATTGAATACCCGGTCCTAAATGCGAAATACATATTTGACTTAATAAATTGTTGATGATAAGGTAACTGCTTATCTTAATGAAGGGGTTCCCGACTTGTAGCTTGTGGGATTTTCAAAGCCATGTCCATAACGTAGTTAGAACAATTTTGCCGAGTAAGTTTTTGAATACTTCGCTCGATTACATCAACAATGTTATGTTCCATTGAAACGTCACACAGCTCAGCTCTTGCACATAATTTTATTTTTGAAAATGCATTTTCGATTGGATTTAGCATTGGAGAATAAGGCGGTAAGAATTTAAGGTTGCATCTTTTGGATTCGATCAAATTTTTTATGTCATGTCGCTTGTGTATTTGAGCGTTATTTTCCAACTCTGGATTGATTTTCTCAAAAAAAAAAAAAAAAAATTTCTATAAAAAATTTAAATATTTATGCATTGAAACTGGAATTAGAAACGATTATGTGATGTACAACTCCCGCGTTGTTTATTGCTGCAATTATAGTGACATTACGACCTCTGACCGTAGGCAACACAACCTTGTTGGGGTATCCATTTTGTAAAGTCTTGAGCATATTTTTGTCTCAAGCCTAATGTTCTGGAGTCATTCTTTCGTTCTATTTCAATAGAGGCCATCTTAAACGTAATTTTTAATTTCCGTAATCCATATTCTATGCAGCTTGTGGAAATATTTATATCATTTTCTCTCAACAGTTTAGTTTTTATGGCTTTGAGGGTAATTCCAGGTTGACTTTCTATATAGAACTCGATCAGACTGTGGTGTCAACAACTTAGTTCTATTTCATCCACGCTTATTTTCCTTCAATGTTCCAAAATTTTGTTTGTAATTACTTCACATTGTCGAGAGTTTACTGTTTTGGATGTTCACATTATCGAGAGTTTCCTGTATTTAAAAATAGCAAAGTTTAAAATAAATGCGAACCTGTTTTTACCTCGGGAAGCTCTGATAATTGAGAACATGAGGAAGAATCAATATCCTCCCCAAGTATTGCAAGTGGAAATGCTCCAGAATCTACCTAAGCTACATCTACAAGACCCCGAAACAAATTGGGTCAGTATAACAAAATAACAAAAGACATGAAATTGTTATTATTTAAATTCTACGAAGAGGGGAGAACCATTTCCGAGGCTGCAAATTTAACCTGCATAAACATAAATTCCAAAAAAAAACATTTATAAGAAGATACAAACAAAATTTTGGAACATTGAAGGAAAATAAGCGTGGAGGAAATAGAACTAAGTTGTTGACACCACATGTTTTAAGTCTGATCGAGTTCTATATAGAAAGTCAACCTGGAATTACCCTCAATGCC
>NW_026886856.1:0-81785 GCF_032173495.1 Musca vetustissima
GCCTATGGAGCTTCCTCTCTACTTTAATTTGTTGATGAAGAATATTTGGCCATTTATCCTTAAGCTCCTTCAACTCGCGTTCATGAAGGTTCCGTAGCACTTAAATCATCTCGTTTACCGAGGTTCCTTGGAACTTAAGTTTGTCTATAGAGGCTTTTTGGATTTGCGCTCGTCTATGGAGGCTCCATGCCTCTTTAGATCGTCTTTGGATGCTGCGCATATCTTCAGCCTATATATGGAGGCTCCTGAGCCCTTTGACTCGTTTGTAGTGTCTACTTAACTCTTCATCTCGATTTGGAGGCTGATTCGCCCTTCAGTTCGTGTATGGGGGCTGGTTTACCATTAATTTCGTTTGTGACTCCTTAGTCATGTAGCTTGTCTTATGGAGGTTCGTTGGGGCTTCAGATTGTGTATAGAAATTTCTTGACCCTTCACCTCATTTTTTGAAGTCTCTTAAGTACTTTAGCTCGTTTTAGTGGCTCATTAGTTTTCATCTAAAAATATTTCTTGGCAATTCAGCTCGCATTTAAGCTACTCTGATTTCAGTTTTCAGTTTTTATATATTTTTAATAGTCCCTTTTGTTTTTCAATCAAATTTATTACCACCAATGATATAAAATCCTTTCCTTTCCAACACTTCTTCGAAAATCAATTACTCAACTGCCATAACCTCAAATTTGTGGTTATTGCATACACTTCCTTTAACGCATTAAAGCAGTGGATGATAGCCAGCCGTACTCCTTGATGTTTTCCCTATAAATCATTAAATTACACAACAATAGCATCCTGTTCCTCGTTCGTTGCCACATCGATATATTTTTCAAGGATACGACCACATTGCAGACGACATTGAAAAATAATAAAATGCATTCCCATATACAGTCCCTGTCATATCAAAGGGTTGCAACAATATGGGGGTTGGATATTGGCTGTAATACCCAATGTTGTATTTACTGTTATTCTGAAACAATAGAATTTGTGGCTTTGGCCAATAGACCTGGGATCATTTCTCTCGACCCCACCTCCCAAACCACAGCTGTCAACAAAAAGTGTGAATGTTATTTATTTGTTCGTTAAGGAAAATAGTTTGTGGCTAGTGGCAGGGACGTAGATATAAGATTCTTCATGGAGGAAAAATAGAGACTATATGCTGGTCACCTATCGAGACTCTCTCCATATCGTACTTAGAAATTGCCTCTAGGTCGTCTATAAAAACTCGATTCGGAGACTTCCTTCAGGTAGTATATACAGTATACCTTTAGTGAAGACACCCTTAGCTCGCCTATAGACCTCATAGACTAATGTCAGGTCCCTTCTGGTCGCCTACAGAGACTCGTGTCAAGCCGTCTATAGAGACTCGCGTCAGTCTGTTTATAGAGAATCCTTCCACGTCATCAATCTCTGTCATCCCCATTTCATATTGACGTCCGTATTTTGTATCCTTATTCTTCCCCATCATCATCAGACAAATAAAATGTATTTTTAATATGACTTTCATTATTAATTTTCAACAAATTATTTGCTTTATTGCCAATGTATCTACGAATCGTTGTTGCCTCTGTTGTGGTGTGGCATTGTTTATTTTTTGGCTATTACTTGGCAACCTCAAAGCAAATGCAACATCCGTACATACACACACTCATCCATGCAGATCTCACACTTGCAGGCTGGTAACTGCAACAGACAATAAACCGAAGTGCCAAAGGGCAGAATATCACACTTTGCATTCGAACATTTAAAGTGGCAGTGGGACAGACATACAGACACACTCCCTGCAATGAGAGATGTACTTACACCCAAACATAAATGCTGTTAAGTCTTTATATGACGACGACGACCATGACGATGACGACGTAGACAACGAGAACGATTACAAATAAATACCACACACAGATGTGTTTTTCACTTACAGTCAACTAAACAAATAGAGATGTATGGGTGTTTCCGCGATCAGGGGTATGAAAATAATCTGGCCAGCCATCAGTTCATCCTGAAATAATGCCAATCAGCGCCGTAATTTTTTAAAATAGTATTTTTTTTAAAAAGCAGTATAGACGTGAATTTTTTTTCTAGGACCATCAGAGTCGAGGATTTCTTAAAGAAGATTTTTTCATGGACCATGGCGTGGATATTTTAAAGAAGATTTTTTCATGGACCATGGCGTGGGTATTTTAAGAGGCATGGATTTTTTAAGAGGATATGTCAGGGACCATAAAAGCGCTGGTTTATTGTCAATATTTTGTCAAAGACCATCAGAAGCGTATATTTTTAAAGAAACATTTTTCAAGGACAATCAGATGCGTAGATTTTCTAAAGATGATTTTTTTCAAAGACCATCAGAAGCGTGAATTTTTTGATTTTTTTCAAGGTCCATCAGATCATGTCTACGAAGACTCTTTAATTCCCTGAGCCTTCACATCATCTATAAGGAGTCGCTGAGTCCTCAGCTCACCTCTAAAGTCTACCTCACCTTCAGCTCGCCCTTGAAGTCTCCCTGAGATTATTTCCGTCTTTAATGACTTCTTGAGGTTCAGCTATCCTATAGAGGCTTCCAAAGATAAAGACTTCCAGATGTTTAGTTCTCCTATAAAGTCTCCCAGAGATTCAGTTCGTTTAAACATACTTCCTGAGCTTCACCTCGTCTTTAAAAACAACTTAGCTGCAGCTCGACTATAAAACTCACTGAAACTTAAGTTCTTCTAAAAAATCACCGAGCCTCCGCTCGCCTATGAACCATCATGCACATTCACCTCACATAAAGGGCTCCCTGAATTTCACTTCGTATATAAATATATCTTTAGAGTAGATCTAGAATTAAGTCCACCTATAAAAAGCTTCAGCTAGTCTATAAACTTCCTGAGCCTTCAGCTCGTTTGTAAAGACTCCTCAAGACTTACATTCGTATCTATACACTCTCTGAGCCTTTAGCTTTTCTATAAGACCCGTATGACCTCCAGCTCAAGCTGGTTCAGAACAGTTTCTTGTGCTCTATCTCATCTGTTAAGACCCGTCGTCTATGCAGACCCCCTGGGCTCCGTCTTGTCTGAGATGACTCCCTGAACTCCAGTTCGTCTGCTCCCTGTGATAAACTTTACCCAGAAAGACTCCAGGAGGGCTATTTATGCTGATATAGAACCAGCTCATCTATGAAGAATACCTAAGCTCCTATTCGTCTGTGTAAACTCCCTGAGCTTCGTCCCGTCAATACTGACTGCATGAGCTCCAGGTTCTCTATGAGCTTCAGGTCGACTTTAAAAACTCCACGAGCTTAAGTTCTCTTATGAAGACACCCTGAGCTTCAGTTCAACTATAAGAAATACCTTAGCCTAATCTCGTCTATGGAGACTATCTGAGCCTCAGCTTGTCTACAGAGACTATCTGAACTTGGCTCGTCTATATAAATTTCCTGAGCATCTGATCTAAGCCTTAGATCGTTTATAGGAACTCCCTGTGCTTCTGTTCGATATATTTAGAGACCAGTTGAGCCTCTGCTCTTCTGTAGTTTCCCTGTGACTCGGCTTGTCTCTGCTCATCCACAAAGACTCGCTGGGGTACAGGTCGTCAATAAATACTCCATGAGCGTGCGCTCGTCTATAGACTTCCTAAGCGTCAGATCGTCTATTGGCGCTCTCAGAACTTTAGCTCGTCCAAAAATTCTTGAGCTCCAGCCCGTATCAGATCTCACAGGTCTATTGATACCTCCGGGCCTTTCAGCTGTGCAAAAAATATTAACTGCATCTATCAACTCCTTTCTTATGGAATCACCCATTTCCTTCAACCACTCCAGCTTATGATAAAATATATATGTGAACGATACTACTGAGTGGCAAAACCCTATCATTTAATACCACTGGATTTTGCCAAATGCAACAACAGCAGTGGCAATCAGCAGAGAATGAGAGAAGTTTATAATTCAAATTAAGGTGGAGTTTGAGATGGTGTTGAATTCGACAACAGCAGCAGCAGCAGCGCAACAACGGCAACAGCAGTTGGCAATTGAAGTTTGGTAACCAGAAGCAACATTCAATTGCTGCAACAAAACAATGCAAATAACAACAACAAAAGCAACAAAGAAACAAACAAATATACAAAAATCCCTTTGGCAATCAATGAAAAGGGAATTAGCGTCAGAAGCTAAACAAAGCAACAGACAAACAATCGTCCACCCAACAGCAGCCATTCATCGCGCCAACCATCCCATTCCATCAAAGCAACAAATCGTTGTTGGCTGCTGCTGCTACTCCAACATTCAATTGTGGCCATCATCATGGCTTTTGGCAACAGAACTTTTCTGTGTGTCTGTGCCTGCGTGTGTGTGTGTTTGGTTCTTGTTTCAGCTGTTGTTCTTTGCCATTCGGTTTTGATAGTCTTCTATTGTTTTTATATTTTTTCACAAAAGTAACAATAAAATGAAGAAATATTTTGTTCGCGCCGAAACCACAGACAACAAGTGTAATTTTAACAACAACAAGAACGACAACAACAATAAGGACAATATTGTTGGAACGCCCAACAATACAATGTTGTTGCAAACAACAACAACAGCCCCCCTCAGGGAAATGCAAAATTATTACTCGGATGGTGTTGATGCCTCTGTTGTTGTTGTTGTTCAGTGGCAAATTGGCAACATTAGTAACAAAATCGTTTTGGCTCCATCAATAACCAAGAAAAAAAATTGGCAACATCTTCATTACGACCCCAGACAACAGCTGACGTCTCTTGACCATGAATGTTGGAAGACGTGCTAAATATTATTTTTTTTTAATTATAGAATTTAATAAATTACAAAGTTGAATAGATATAATATTCTAAGAATGTCATATTCTGCTTGAATGCTTTAACTACTTTACGATTGTGTAAGAAGCTGTAACAACAATTTCTCAAAATACCTGGGCTCAAGTGACCAAGTGCAAGGTATAAGAACCCATTTATAGAGTATAGCCTCAAGATGTCACTTTATGGTTGAGTTGTGAACTGTAGATAATCTTAGTTAGGTTAGGGTCCACCTATTTTATTTACATGGAAACAAACAAAGGGTACCGAAGTGGATGATCGATACCAAACAACGATTCTTATTGGCTTTAACATGGCAAAGCCTTTAACAAACTACGAAAGAAAAAACCAAACTCCCCCAATGTTGACGACCCCTGCAAACATATAAAGGACCACGATCTGCGAATCTGCAATTGGAATGTTCGCACAGTTTTCGCTTTGGCGGATGTACTCAAGAAGTACAAAGTCGATATTATTGCATTACAGGAAATGCGATGGTAAGGGACTGACGTAAGTAAATCAGATAATTACGACCTGTATTATAGCTGCCATGAAACGAGACATTTTTTTATTTTTGCCCCCAATGTCGGAAAATTAAGCCTCTATGAAGAAACAACAGACAAAGGCATGAGGTTGATTGACTTCGCAGCAGCAAAATCATGGTAGTTAGCAGCACGAGATTATAGCATATCGCAAGCACGGAAACTCGACGTCGAAAAGCTGCAAACACAATATGTAGCAGAAGCCTACTCCGCTCAACTTACCCACCTGCTTGAAATAGCGGTATAGAGTGTATACCACAAGCAGTAGGTACAGATGGGTTACCAGCTGAACTATTCAAGACTGGTGGTCAGATGCTGGTCAGGAGCATCCTGATTTTCACTCTGCTCCAAATCCTGGAAAAGACTCACGAAAAACACATTGGCACATTCCACCTATTCGTCGACTATAAAGCGGCATTCGACTATCCAATCCGCCCAGAGGTGTTTAAAGCCATGTCTACGTTCGGCATTTCTGCAAAATTATTACGGAGCCCTTCAATACCGAACGAGAATTCAGACAAGGTGACCGTTTGTCGTGTGATCTTTTTAACATCCTGCTGGAAAAGGTTATACGAGACGCAAAGGTGAACAGAAATGGCACTCTGTACACCAAACAACACATGTTACTCGCCCAAGCCGACGACATCGATATAATGGGTCGAACATTGCGAGCGGTAACAGCCATCTTTGAACAAATTGAGAAGGTTGGCCAACAGATGCTACTATGATCTAAGTAAGCAGTTCAGAAACAAGGCCACCTCCCGCCATACCAAACTCACACTCACTCACACCCGTCCTGTTATATGGATCTGAAGCATGGGTACTTACGCAAGCAGATGAGGCAGGTCTTGGGGTGTTTGAAAGAAAAATTCTTCAAATATACGGGCCGTTCTGCGTCGACGGTGAATATCGGCGTCGAATGAACCACGACCTTTACAATTTATACGCGGACATCGACATGGTCAGTCGTATTGAGCTGCCGCGACTACTGTGGCTAGGCAGTGTTGTGCGATTGAATGAAAATGCCCGAGATCAAAAGGCATATGGTTCCCGTAGAAGGGGAATGCCACGAATTAGATGGAAGACCAGGTAGAAAACAACATCTTGGAACGTGGTCTTTCAAATTGGAGGAGATGCGCACAAGGCCGACGCGCTTGGAAATCTTTTTTAAGCTCGGCTTATGGAACAAACGTTCTGTAATAAGTCAACTTAGTAAGTAAGCAAGCTTATTATTGGCTTGTAGAGCAACTGACAAGAAATTGATTGATAGATCGCACCAATATTTGGTATTTCTCCTAGGTCTTGAGAATTTCCCCTTTTTTGAATATAAAATCGTTAATATTTCACCAAAAGAATGAAAATTTCAAGACCTATTATATGGAAGGAATACCAAATATTGACGCTTTACAAAAATCACCATTAGCTAAATCTGAATGTGCGATGCAAGAAACCCGATCCAGCCATTTTATTTGAAACGAGATAGACACATGGTTCCTTTTGAGAATGTGTATAGAATCACTTTCTAAGTCGATTTATGCATGTCCGTCCGTCTATCTGTCTGTCCATGTTAAATTGTAAACAAAGTACAGGTCGCATTTATGATCCGAATTGGATGAAATTTGGCACAGCTCGTCTATTTGGCCCAAGGACGAACCCTATTGAAAATCGGTTCAGATTTAGATATAGCTCCCATATATGTTTTCGTCCAATTTAATGTAAACGTTGTTACAAAAATTCCTATATATCCTTTGATTTGCACGAAATTTGGCACTGCCTACTGACATGAGTCTAGAATGATGTGTGTTAAGTTTCGTGGAAATCGGTTCAGATTTAAATATAACTCCCATATATGTTTTCGACCGATTTAATGTTAATGGTGTACCAAAGTCGCTATATATCTTTCGATTTGGACGATATTTGGCATAACGTACTGATCTAAGTCTAGAAGGATGTGTGCAAAGTTTCGTGAAAATCGGTTCACATTTAGATATAGTTCCGATATATATTTTCATCCGATTTTAGGTAATTGGTGCACCGAAGTCTCTGAAAATCATTCGATTTGCACGAAATTTGGCATTGCGTACTGACTTGAGTCTAGAATGATTTGTGTTAAGTTTCGTGGAAATCGGTTCAGATTTAGATATAGCTCTCATATATAGTTTTTTCGATTTAATGTAAATGGTTCACAAAAAGTCCCTATATATCTTTCGATTTGCACGAAATTTGGCATAGCGTACTGACTTGAGTCTAGAATGATGTGTGCTAAGTTTCGTGGAAATCGGTTCAGATTTAGATATAGCTCCCATATATATTTTCCTCCGATTCCTCCGATGGTGCACCAATGTTCCTTTATATCCCTTGATGTTCATGAAATTTGGCATAGTGTACTGAATTGAGTCTAGAATGATGTGTGGTAAATTTCGGAAAAATCGACATACATATATATTTGTCCGACTTTACCTAAATGGTGCGCCAAATTCCTAATGTTTGTCTGATTAACACGAAATTTTTTTGACGGATGTTTTGAATTTTACTTATTCCAAAGGGTCTATTATTCTGTCTTTCCATTTTGATTATATTCGAACAAATTATGTGAAACATCATAAATTATTATTTCATATTTGTTTTACTTTAATGTATATGTCATAAATTTTACTATGAGATAGAAAAAGTAAAACGTGAGAATTTAAAACTAATCGTCGTCACATTGCCCATCCTACCCAGACCTAAACAAACTAATTGTAAATTGATATCTAGAGGCAGTTACTCCTTTCGTTGGGAATAAGTGTAGGTTTAATACTAACGTGTAAGTGTCAATGTTGATAACGCGATTATCGAAAATGCCATAAATCACTTTCGGGAAAGTGTTAACTTCTAATTGTTTACTCAAAAAAAAGGCACAGTTTAATAATTTTTAAGTGTTTCCATAAAAAGTTGTAATAACAAATAATCGAAGGTTCAAAGGTTGTTGCTCTTTGAAGATGTTTTTTATAGGTTTCTATTTTTATAGTATTTATAAGAACATCAAATATAAAATATTTAATATAAAAGCAGTGAGCGGAGAAGTATAGACGGTCGGGGCCGACCATATGATACCCAACACAACTTCCACGAAAATCAAACTTTCTGTGGTTCTATATTCTAAACATGCAAATTATTTCGCGATATTTGCACCATCTGGAGCGACTAGAGGTCATCAAGTATTACTGATATTCAGTACAGCCCTTCTAGTTACTTGTCCAGATTCCCTTCACCGTGGGTTGTGTTGTGATGTTCGTCTTTCAATTGTCCACTTCGGTCCACTTCAACCCAATATTATTATCTGATCATCACCGAAATTTATAGGCGTTGTCCTTGACCATATCTGGATCCTCATGGAAAATTCCAAAGCGATCAGCGCTATATTTCTGCCCCCTTGTGGGGTAATGGGTTACTAAATAATGTCTCAGTACGTAAGCACCTGTAAATATTTAAGGGAACCCCACCCATTCTCGATTTTAAGATTTTCAATGGGCTGGTAAATCAATACCAATGCTTGTTAAGGTTTGTAACTTTGCACATATATATTTGAAGTTTTAAAAAGGAAGAAAAATAATTTACAAAAAAAAATTGTTGTTGTCTTGTTGTTGTTTTTTGTGATTAAAGAAAAGTCCTTATTTTTGATGGCGGGCATGATAACTCCTCACTGGAACATCGGAATCCGAAAATTCCAACGGTTTTAGAAAGAGTACATGTCTGGCTCTCGTATGAACTAGGATTATTGACTTCTAGGATTATAAATTAACAAAATGGCGGACCTTTGAAAAAATATTTTGGAAAATCGCCGATTTTTTACCAAAAACCTAGATAAAAAATAAGGAAGATCTGCACCAATTGGCTTTATCCTAGTTCATACGATAGCTATACACTCACAGAGAAACGTGTAAAAATTTGTAATCGATAGGGTTATTAGTTTTTGTGTTATCGTGCCCGCCATTCGCAAAAGAGAACCAGTAAGGAAAGTAGTAAAGTCGGACGGGGCCGACTATATGATACCCTTCACCACTATGGGTATATTAAACAGGACTATTATCATGATATTGTATGAAATAACATATGTGTGAAACGACCTAGATCCATCCTAGATTCGTTTGTTACAATGGAACAAAAGTATGTAAATCGACTTCAAACAAATGTCAATAGTTCATCCGTTGAGCTAGGTCTGTACTTCTAGAATACCCAACTACGTTATTCTATGCTCAATTTTGTACGTTGTGCAAAATTTGATGTCAATCTAACAAATATTAGGAGTTTGATGCACAATTTACTTATATATGGATACTATATCTAAATATGAACCGATTTCAACGAAACTTGTCACAGTTTTGGTTATACTAATTTCAGTACGTTTTGTTCCTATCAGCCATATATTGGTTCCTTGGTTACTTAAAATCAATCTATAATATAATGAGCTATATCTAAATCTCAACCGATTTTCACTAAACTTGGCACACATTATTCTGGATTAAATTAAAAATGCTATGGAACATAAGAACTTGGTACATTATTTAGATTAAATCGGACGAAAATATATATCTAGATCTGAATCGATTTTCACGAAACTCAGCACACATCATTCCAGCATCAATTCAGAACGCTATGCCAAAATGTGTGCCAATCGAGGGATACATGTGGTGCACCATTTACATTAAATCGGACGAAAATATATATGGGAGCTATATCTAAATCTGGACACGAAACATACCAGACATCACTCTATGCTCAATTCAGTACGTTATGCCAAAATTCGTGCAAATCGAAAGATATATAGGGACTTTGGTGCACAATTTACATGAAATCGGACGAAACTATATATGGGAGCTATATCTAAATCTGGACCGATTTTCATGAAACTTGGCAGACATCACTCTAGGCTCAATTCAGTACGTTATGCAAAATTTCGTGCAAATCGAAAGATATATAGGGACTTTGGTACACCATTTACATTAAATCGGACAAAAATATGTATGGCAGCTATATCTAAATCTGAACCGATTTTTCCCAATTTCAATAGGGTTCGTCCTTGGCCCAAACAAATGAGCTGTGCCAAATTTCATCCAATTCGGATCATAAATGCGACCTGTACTTTGCTCACAAAAATACATGGACAGACAGACAGACGGACGGACGGACATGCTTAAATCGACTTAAAAAGTGATTCTATGCATATTCTCAAAAGGAACCATGGGTCTATCTCGTTTCCTTTTGCCTGTTACAAACATATGCACAAAGACATAATACCCTGTACCACAGTGTGGTGAAGGGTATAAAAACGCATTTAAATTTTGAGAAGCCCTTTAGCCGTCACTTGACACTGACACAATAAATCGGCTATATCTTCAAGAGTTCTTGAGATTTTCACTTGAAATTTTGTAGGGACATTCTTGAATTAGTGTAGATTCAAATTAAATCCAAAAATTTTTGACCCCGACTGACTTAAGGGGACCCTCTTAAGTCAGGATCCACTTGACCCGCTAAATATTGACCGATCTTTATCAAAACAGGCATGCTTATTCTTTGGCCCGATCCCCTTCTCGCGGTGTTTGGACCATAATTGCGGCCTCTGGAGCGACCAGAAAAACCGAAAAATTTAAGTTTTTGGTCCATTTCATCCCCTAAATATTAACGGATCTTTTCCAAAAACAATAGGGGTTTTCATTGGCCAGAACTCATCCAACATACAAAATTTCGTGAAGATTGGTCCATAACTGTGGCCTGTATCGTGTTTATAAATTATAATGGCCAGACGGACGGACACACATGTCTAGATCGACTCAGCTAGTCGAGATACGACTATCTGTATACTTAAAGGTGGTTCTAGGACCAACATTTCGCGGCGTTACAAACTTTTGGGGCTGCACAAAGCTATAATACCCTGACAGCATAGTTGTGTAGGGTATAAATATTATATTTTCTTGATTGACCCAATATTTCAATTCCTTACCTTAAATTATTGGTTATTGATTTTATTTTTTTGAAAAAAAACAATACAAACAAACAATGAAAGGGTCACATGCTGTATATGTGGACCTCCACCTGACAGAAACAACAACAAAAGCCACTGGCTATTGTTACTCTTCTTTATGAATGGAAACCAAACAAAAAAAAGCACAGAGAAAGAAAAGAAAAAGGATCAACAGCAATCAAAAAACAATTCATAACAATTCAATAAACCTGAACATATTTCAATATTTTATTCGGGAGAGAGAATTCATATGAACAAAACCCCCTCAGGTAAGCAAACCAAGCAAGTGATTGTTATTCTCCATAATACCGTATACGATATATGTATGTATGTGTGTGTGTGTGTTGGTCATTGATTGCATTGTAAAGACGCAAAAATTTCCCCCTAAGGATTTTTGGGCATTCAAGTGAATGAATTAAATGGCATGTGGATGGTGTGCATCGATTTAAATTTTTGGAAACTTGCAGGATTTCATTTATTGGTGTTGTTGTTGCACAATTTATGCCACAATACCACAGAAATTGATATTTAGTTCTCCCCCCTTTCAACCCACTCTCTTTTTTCCCATATTTTATGCTAAGTGGCTGTCATCAATTTAACTCGAAATTTATACAATTTCCCCACTCCCAATAAACAGAAAAGTTCCGAACCACATTAACAATTGTTTTGCCAATAAAAATATTCGAGTATTCGTATTTTATATCGGTATGAAAATAAAGCAGAATTATCCTTCTAACCACCACAAACGTTTTACACATAATCCTTATTTATATTCCTTTTCAACAACTATCATATGTCGTACACTCTCCGAAATGGGGGAGCAGGTCTGCAGGTGTTTGAAAATTTGTCCACTTTTAAGGATTCATGTAAAAACTATACAGGCGAATGGGTTGGATTTCCAATCACCCCATTATTGTAATCTTTAAATGAGTGTGGGTGTGGTTATGTTGGAGTGTGTGCATGTGTTTGTGTGTGAGGAAAGTGAAAACGATAGGATTAACTAAAAACAAACTTTAAACTTTGCGACATCGTGTGTGACCTTTAAAAAAAAAGTAAAAATGAAAACGAAAAATGTCACAGTGAACAGACTAAAAAGTAAAACTAAGCATACCCTGAGTCAGGGTAGAGAAGGGGAGGGGATTACATAGAATTTATGTGGGAAGGATATTTTAAATACTAAAATTATACTTAAAGGCCGTTAAAATATAAAAGAAGACCGCACAGAAAGAGCTGAAGGATCTAATATTCATATAAGGGCTGACGGGAGCAATTGAAGAGCTGAGGATCTTCTAGTCGTAGGAGTACTGCAAAAATCGTTCTCCATTGAAAAACTGAAGAGAAAGAGAGCTGAAGGGCCTTCTATACATGGCATAGAAGAACTGCAGGATTTTCTAGCCATAGAAGAACTGAAGGGTCTTCTAGCCATAGAAGAACAGAATTATATTCCAGATATAGAAGAGCTGAAGGGTATTTTAGTCATAGAAAAGGTGAAGGCTCTTCTAGGTATAGAAGTGCTACTGGGTCTTCTAGCCATGGAAGGGCTGTAGGGTCTTCTAGACATAGAAGAGTAGAAGGTCTTCTTCTAGCCATAGAAGAGCTGAAAGGTCTTCTAGCCATAAAAGAACAGAATGATATTCCAGCTATAGAAAAGCTGAAGGCTCTTCTAGGTATAGAAGAGCTAAACGGTCTTCTAGCCATGGATGGCCTGTAGGGTATTCTAGCCATGGCAGAGCTGCAGGGTCTTCTAGCCATAGAAGAGCTGAATGGTCTTCTCCCAGCCATTGAAAAGCTGAAGGGTCTTCTAGCCATAGAAGAGGTGGAGGGTCTTTTAGGCATAGAAAAACTGAAGGGTCTCCTAGCCATAGAAGAGTTGAAGGGTCTTCTAGTCATAGAAGAACAGAATGATATTCCAGCTATAGAAGAACTGACGGGTATTTTAGCCATAGAAAAGCTGAAGGCTCTTCTAGGTATAGAAGTGCTACTGGGCCTTCTAGCCATGGAAGGGCTGTAGGGTCTTCTAGCCATTGAAGAGCTAAAGGGTATTCTAGCCATAGAAGAGTTGAAGAAAAGCTGAAGGCTCTTCTAGGTATAGAAGTTCTACTGGGTCTTCTAGCCATAGGTCTGAAGGGTATTTTTTTAGAGCTGAAGGGTCTTCTAGCCATAGAAAAGCAAAAAGGTCGTCTAGCCATAGAAGATCTGAAGCATCTTCAAGCCATAGAAGAGCTAAAGTGTCTTCTAGCCATAAAAAACTAAATAGTCTTCTACGCATAGAAGAGCTCAAGGGTCTTCTAGCCATAGAAGGTCTGACACGTCTTCTATTAATAGAAGAGCCGAGGAGTTTTCTACCCAAACAAAAGCAGAAGGGTTTCCAGCCATAAAAGAACTGCAGAGTCTTCCAGTCAGAGGATAATTTAAAGGTCTTCTATGCTAAAAATTGCTGAAGGGTTATCTGGCTGAAGGGTCATCTATCCATAGAAAAGCGAAGGGTCTTCTGACTATAGACGATCCAAGAGGCTCCTGTGTATAGAAAAGCGGAAGAGTATTTTACCTATATAAGGACAGAAATGTAAACTAGCTATAGGAGAGCTAGATGGATTTCTATAGAAATTACTCCGGATCTCAAAGTTTGGAGAAACGGGTAGAATAATTGAAACTGATTTTTTTTAAAAAAGAAAAACCAACAAACCAATTTATTAATTCAATTTCTAAACTATTCTACACTTCTAATTTTCATCCACATCCTCTGAAATCTTCAAAGCATGAATATCTTCAGTTAAAGTTCGAGCCTGATCACCAGTACCACATTCCATAAAATTAGTGGTCTTAACCTCATCCATTGCCAATTCCATATCATTTACCGATTTCGATTTTTTCTTCTTGAAAACCGAATTCCAATAATTTGACAGAGAAGACTTCAGGGTAATTTTCGAGGCATTCGAATTTAAATCGATTTTTGATTCACTGTCTCGATTGGAGGCTAAGGACAAAAGGTATCAAAAATTATTCTAAATAAGGAAAACAATTTCCAACTCACAATGACGTTGCATTCCGCCCAAGCGTAACTTAAAGCGTTTATAATGTTGGCGCTTGGTGTCACTGCCGCCAGCAGCAGTCTCCTCCTCATCCTCATCGTCCGTATCATCATCATCTTCGTCATTATCATTTGCGGAAGCCGAAATTTTCTCTTCAATATAACCATCCGATTTACTTCGTAATTCCCCACCTCCTCCTCCTCCTGCACCACCTTCTGCGGTTTTCTTTGGTGAAATTCGAAAGAATCTCTTCAACGATGTTGTCTTAAATTTTCGTTCACTATCGTCTTGATCCTTTTCAAGATCTTTCAGGAAACGTTCTTGACGTTTTTCTTTTTCCAGATCGACAGCTTCTTCATCACGTCTATCTTTGACACCGCCCACCGCTAATGAAATCTCTTGAAGATACTTTGATCCACCACTACCCTCAGCTACTTCAGTGGTCATTTCCCTGATATTTTTGATGGAGGAAACAATTTTCGAAATATTTGAAGAAGAAATTATGTGTTGTCAAATTTGAAATGAAAATTATGGACTGCTTGATAGAGAATTATTATTGTATTAGAGTGGGACGGATATAATATAATTTACTGAACTAAGTAAAGCACTAATATAAATCGAAGACCCGACAGAGCTATATGGTAGAAAGACTCCTCCGTTCTTTTATAAATAGAAGTCCCTTAGTCCCTTCTATGACTAGAAGACCCTTCAGCTCTTCTATGGCTAGAAGACCCTTCAGCTCTTCTATGGCTAGAAGACCCTTCAGCTCTTCTATACCTAGAAGACTCTTCAGCTCTTCTATGGCTAGAAGGCCCTTCAGCCCTTCTATGGCTAGAAGACCCTTCAGCTCTTCTATGGCTAGAAGACCCTTCAGCTCTTCTACGGCTAGAAGACCCTTCAGCTCTTCTATGGCTAGAAGACCCTTCAGCTCTTCTATGGCTAGAAGACCCTTCAGCTCTTCTATGGCTAGAAGACCCTTCAGCTCTTCTATGGCTAGAAGACCCTTCAGCTCTTCTATGGCTAGAAGACCCTTCAGCTCTTCTATGGCTAGAAGACCCTTCAGCTCTTCTATGGCTAGAAGACCGTTCAGCTCTTCTATGGCTAGAAGACCGTTCAGCTCTTCTATGGCTAGAAGACCCTTCAGCTCTTCTATGGCTAGAAGACCCTTCAGCTTTGCTATGGATAGAAGACCCTTCAGCTCTTCTATGGCTTGAAGACCCTTCAGCTCTTCTATGTATAGAAGACCCTTCAGCTCTTCTATGTATAGAAGATACTTCAGCTCTTCTATGTATAGAAGACCCTACAGTTCTACTATGTGTAGAAGACCCTTCCGCTCTGCTATGGCTAGAAGATCCTTCAGCTCTACTATGGGTAGGAGACCCTTAAGTTCTACTATGGATAGCAGACCCTTCAGCTCTACTATGTATAGAACACACTTCAGCTCTACTAAGTATAGAACACTCTTCAGCTCTTCTATGTATGATTTTAAGCATTTTAAAGAGAATAAATAAAAACTTCTCTTTAAATATTTCACTCTCTTCCTTTGAGAGAAATCATATGTTTTCTAAGTTAACGGTATATTGAAACATGTTCTCTCCCTCCCTCTCTTGCAACAGCTGTTTCCTGCATTTCCTTTACTAACCGTTATGTTTACCAACAAATCTCCTGCTAAAAGCCGGTAATAAACAAACACTTGTTGATAATACAACAACTATTTTCAAATTCCCGAGAGTGAGAGAGAAAAATGTAAACAAAAACATTTAAAGAGAGCATGCGTGAAAATGAACAGCTGTACAAACAACTGTTGCTGTCATTGTTTTGAAATTACATCATGTGAGGGTGGAAGGACCATGTGTGACACGAAAGGGGGTGGAAATCATCATAACAGATTCTTAATCTGAACACCCCCAACAACACTCCCATCTTCCACCCCCTTAAAATAACTAAGAGTAAATACAGATTGCAACTGTAGAACAACTGGCAGTATTATATATTTGGTCATTGATAAGAGATTCACGGCAGGGTATAGACAATTTCGAAGTGAAGAAAAAAAATTGAAATCAGGTCAAGTGGGACAAGAATAGTGGAAAATATTTTCATAATGATTTTGGACAAAATAAAAAAGCAGACATCTAAATAAATAGAAAACATTTGAATTACCCTTTCGAATCCTTTAAACCCAGTGGAATTTTTGATGAAAATTTCAAAGTGAAAAAATTGCTACACAGCTGTTTCATGCGCAGTTTGCAGTGCCAAAATATAGCCGAACATAGTTATACATCCCAGATGAGCAGCTCCAGCAGATACACAATTTTCACAAAGTGAAAATTTTGTCATTCAATTATAAGAACAGTTTTCGTGTGGTCCAGTGTTTAGTGAAAATCCGTAAAAAATTGCAAATTTATTAAAGAAATTCACAACTTTTGAGGTAAGTTTTTGGAAATTATGAAAATTTGGGTTGCATTTTATATGGGGTATATGAAATTTTGTTGGAGAAAATGAATTTTGGCAGATTTTGGGGGAATTTAAAATTTGGCTTGAAAGTAGTCATTGGATGTTGAAGAAAATAAGCTGTTATATAAGAAATAAGATGAAAATTTAAGGATTTCCGAATATTTTGATGGATATTTTGATTTATTCTAATGAGAAAATCTAAACTTATTGGATTTTAATAAAAAATTATACAATTTTAATGGATTCCTGGCCCATAGTGCGGTGTATCGAATTGCAGTCTTCCAATTCAAGCTTGTAGGACTCATAGAGTTATGTATATGGCGGTTTTAAGGAAACTTCGAGATGGATGTATCCAGCCTTCGAAAATGCAAAATTTCAACTTTCAATCTAAGATCGCCAAAATATGGAAAATTAAGTGGGGGCCTTTATATGGGAGCTATGTCAAAACATGAACCTATAATGATCATTTTCATCGGCCAGAAGCCCTTCAGGCTTCTCTGGATAGCACTTCTATGGCTAGAAGACCCTTCAAAGAACAGAGCTGAAGGCTCTATGCAGTTGTAGCATAAAAATTTTAACAACTACGGTTTGAAAGATGCGGCTAGAACCTTCAAATTCCCGGAGCCTTCTCATGGCGACAATGTCAGAACATGGACCCATAATGATAATCTTCAACGGCTATGGCTAGAAGACCATTCAGACTTCTAAGGATAGAATACCAGTTTAGCACTTCGATGGCTGGAAGACCCTTTAGTTCTTCTAAGGCTAGAAGACCGTTTATGCTCATATATACTTCAACTCTTCTGTATATCGAAGACCCCCACATCTTCTAATCCTAAATCCTTATCCTTTAAAACTGGCAAGAAGAAGACCCTTCATCTATTATATATGTAGAAACCCACTCAGCTCTTCTATGGCTAGCTTTTATCTATTCCATGAACACAGGACTCTTCAGATCAGCCATAACTAGGAGGTGGGCATTTTATGAGAATTTTTAAACTGGATCCGTTATTAATAATTTCCGGCATGAATTACGAAATTACAGCAACTACCACTATAAGTATGTGAATAGTATCTTCAGTATCTTCGAAAATGTGGCGGAGCCTTCACAGATATCATTTTTTATCATTAAAGACCTTTTTGCAATGCCAGAAAAATATGATAATCGCTTAGTGCCAAATCCGCACTGTATGTCGGATTCATTAAGACTTCCCAACCAAGCTCCCGAAGTTTCTAGAGAGTCACTCTAGATGTGTGTGGCCTAGCGTTGTCCTGGTGAACCTGACACCTCTACTGTTGGCCAATTCTGGCCAAGTTGACATTAGAGATCAGAATTTAGTGTTAGGCCATACGGAAGCAACTCATAATAAATAATCCCCTTCCAGTCCCACCAAATGCATAGCAGAACCTTCCTGGCCGTTAGTCCTGGTTTGGCCACCGTTTGAGGTGCTTCACCGCTCTTTGACCACGATTGTTTTCGCACAGGGTTATCGTATGTGATCCATTTCTCATCTCCAGTCACCATCGGTTTAAGAAATGGGTCTATCTCAATTCGTTTGGCCATGGCTTCGCAGATAGAAATTCGGTTTTTATACCCTTCACCACACTGTGGTACAGGGTATTGTCTTTGTGCATATGTTTGTAACAGGCAAAAGGAAACGAGATAGACACATGATTCATTTTGAGAATATGCATAGAATGACATTCTAAGTCGATTTATGCATGTCCGTCCGTCCGTCTGTTGATGTTAAATTGTAAACAAAGTACAGGTCGCAATTTTGCTTCGAATTGGATGAAATTTGGCACAGCTCATTTGTTTGGCCCAAGGACGAACCCTATTGAAATTGGGAAAAATCGGTTCAGATTTAGATATAGCTCCCATATACATTTTCGTCCGATTTAAGGTAAATGGTGTACCAAAGTCCCTATATATCTCTCGATTTGCACGAAATTTGGCACAGCGTAATGAATAAGGTCTAGAACGACGTCTGCCAAGTTTCGTTTTAATCGGTTCATATTTAGATATAGCTCCCATATATATCTTCGTCCGATTTAAGGTAAATTGTGTACCAAAGTCCCTATATATCTTTCAATTTGCACGAAATTGGGCATAGCGTACTAAATTGCGTACTGAATGATGTGTGCAAAGTTTCGTGAAAATCGGTTCAAATTTAGATATAGCTCCCATATACATTTTCGTCCGATTTAAGGTAAATTGTGTACCAAAGTCCCTATATATCTTTCGATTTGCACGAAATTTGGCACAGCGTAATGAATAAGGTCTAGAATGACGTCTGCCAAGTTTCGTTTTAATCGGTTCAGATTTAGATATAGCTCCCATATATATCTTCGTCCGATTTAAGGTAAATTGTGTACCAAAGACCCTATATATCTTTCAATTTGCACGAAATTGGGCATAGCGTACTAAATTGCGTACTGAATGATGTGTGCAAAGTTTCGTGAAAATCGGTTCAAATTTAGATATAGCTCCCATATATAGTTTCGTCCGATTTAAGGTAAATTGTGTACCAAAGTCCCTATATATCTCTCGATTTGCACGAAATTTGGCACAGCGTAATAAATAAGGTCTAGAATGACGTCTGCCAAGTTCCGTTTTAATCGGTTCAGATTAAGATATAGCTCCCATATATATTTTCGTCCGATTTAAGGTAAATTGTGTACCAAAGTCCCTATATATCTTTCAATTTGCACGAAATTGGGCATAGCGTACTAAATTTCGTACTGAATGATGTGTGCAAAGTTTCGTGAAAATCGGTTCAGATTTAGATATAGCTTCCATATATATTTTCATCCGATTTTAGGTAATTGGTGCAGCAAAGTCTCTGAAAATCATTCGATTTTCACGAAATTGGTCACAGCGTACTGAATTAAGGCTAGAATGACGTCTGCTAAGTTTCGTGAAAATCGGTTCTGATTTAAATATAGCTCCCATATATATTTTCGTCCGATTTAATGTAATTGGTACACCAAAGTCCCTATATATCTTTGATTTGGTATAGGGTACTGAATGAAGTCTATTGTTGCGAAGCTTCGTGAAAATATCCATAGCTAGGCCGATTGACACAACTTACTGAATTAATATAAATTAGTCTCTGACAAGTTTCCCTGAAATCGGTACAGATATAGATATATAACAAACACGCCTCGTCTGTTAGGATACATATGTAGAACATACCCAAAGTGGTGAAGGGTATCATATTGTCGGCCCTGTCCGACTTTACTACTTTCCTTACTGGTTTTTCCTGCTAATTGGTGTGGCACCCAAACATCGAGCTTCTTTTTGAATCCAGCTTTATGTAAGTAGTATAAAAAAGTTTTATGGTAGATTTTTAGCTCCTGAGCGATGTTACGACTGCTAACATGCCGGTCAACTTCGATCGTGTCTCCGATTTTATCGACATTTTCTGCCAAAAAAAATAATAGATTTCTTTTTACCCAACCTAATTTTGGGATGTAGCGTTAAGCGATTGTCCTGAAAAGTGACCCAATATTGATAATATTAGTTAGGGAGATTTCCTACACAAAATATACACCGTAAACTAATATTTTTTTTATAAGAGACCTATATTAGATCTACAATTCGAAATCTGAGACGATTTTATAAAGGCCGGCAATATCGAATATTTTCTGGTGGAACAAATGTCAAGTATTTCACAAGATGTATTATCTTTTGAACGACGTTCTTCGACCCAACATTCTTTGGACGAAATGAGTTTCAGATTCAAACTTTTTTCTGTTACTCATCTCGGGAGCATAAGACTTCAAAGAATCTCATCATACTGATTGTAAACATTTCGTTAATCATTTCATTGCTTTTATCCAACTAAATGGATGATTGGTCTCCTGTTGCCTGCCCTAGATGACGGGTTTGCCATCTATCGTTGCCTAGAAACAACGCCTTTTTGAATTGTGTGCAGCTGTTAGGGCCCTTGCTTATTTAATGTTGCCATTTTCTTCTGAGTGGCGCTATCTCCTGACATTGCTATGTTGATGATGTTGTTGGTTATTATAATGCCTGGGGCTTCGGAGGCACTTCATGTGGAGAGGGCACAGGCCTCTGCTTACAAATATTCAAAAATCACTTTGAAAGAATTTGTCCCCCATCGCTGAAATTCGAATCGATTTGTAATATGGCGCACTGCGTACGGCACTGCGGAACCCCTTTTGGTACCAACTCCACATATAAATGCTGACAAGATTGACAAGTTTTGTGAGCTTAGAACTCTAAGAAGACTAGTTAGAAACCAAAAATTCTCACTGACCTATGCAGAATCTCAATAAATTTTAAAAATTTCAAAAATGTAGGAAATTTAAACCGCATTCTTTAGTTTAACCCTTTGAGCCACGAATTTTTTTCCGTAATCATAGAACAATTTTCTGTTCACAGATTTAATGCAACTATCCTAGATAGGATATGGACAAAATTTGACATCGCTACATCCTTGATTTCGGGAGATACAGTACTTTCTTTCTGATAAATAAAAGCCCAATATCAAGAAAACCAAATGCAAAATCGACGAAAAAATTATTTTATAGTATTCTCTATATCATATTTTACAAGATTTAAAAATAATTCTCATGACAGAATTTGTACATTTCGAATACGAAGCGATTTAAATAATTTGGACTGTATACACAAATTAGTACTGTACACATTTTTGCCCTCTTCACTATATTAAAAAGCTTATAACTTTACGAAAAATTTGATTTTTTTAGATTTTTCTTGTGATATGTATCGTCCATAATCACGACTTGACATATGAAATCCAAAGAATATATATCTACTACAGCATTTTAAATATAAGCTCTAAAACATTTTGTTGCCTGTGGGCAACATTGGGCCACAAAGGGTTTTTTTTTTGTGAGTTTAGAACTCAAACAGAATATTGGTAAACTAGTTGACCCTGATCACTGATCTAATTAACATTTTAATAAATTGAGAAATATTTAAGTGAGATAAAAATTTAAATTAGAACATACTGATCTAGAAAATCTCTTAAGAACTACTAAGGCAATTGGGCGCCAATGGCTACCTGCCAAAAAATGATTATAAAAGCTCCATAGATATTCTTTAAAAAACAACATTGATAAATTAGAATATAATACCGAAATTGACGGACTGGACCTATACAACTACTGAACTTTCAGTTTCTGCAAATCTATATTCTGAGTGTGGGTAATATTACGCGTTGCCGGTTAGAGATCAACAGCTTCTCTTCCTTTCCTTTATCAGATTTCCTAATAATGTTTCCCGGAGTTTACTTTACAAATTAAAATGTTGTTTTTTTAAAGAAAAAATTGGTTAATATGACCTGCTAACCTGTTCATTATCATGCTAGCCATTCGAAATAGAGGGTCAGATAACCTTCCCCTTTGAAAATTAATGATGTTCGCCTTATAATTGTGGCGACTTCAGCGACTAGAAAAGCAAACAAAAATAAAGTTTTCGTTCCACTTCATCCATTTTAAAATACGCCGATCATTACCAAAAACAAAAGGTGTCTACTTTGGTCCTACAAAGACAACTTTAAAATAATTGGGCGCCATTCAGAATTATATGTTTAATGGGCTATAGAACTAGTCCATTAACTAGATAATTCTGATGAACTAGAAAACTATACTAAAATTGGCAATCAAGGAACTGCTAAACATTTCTGATAACTGTGAATTAGTACGCTAGCTTGAAACAAAGCCTAAATAAAATAGGCAAAATCTGACCTGAGGAAGCAGTCTGAGAACTGAGAAAATTATTAATCTTATACACAAATGTTAGGAAAGCGCGGGACTTGTTCTACTTATACATTTAGTACCTTAAATTTCTCAGCAATCTTTTCACTTTCTCTTATTAAACGCCGTTTTACCCTCAACCATAGCTGGTACTTCAATCTTATATAATATTCGTAGGGGATGATAGATACCAATCAACGGCTCTGATTGGCTTTAACATGGCGAAGTCCAGGCTTATCATGGTCCCTCTTTCATCTCAATTGTGGACACTGACCTCCCCGCGGTGACACCTGGGAAGCTATTCTCATCACCCGATGTAATAGTGAGCTAATATGTGCCGCGAGTTCACCCATAAGAACTATAAAAAAATGGGTTGAGGCGTCGGGTTAGTTGCCCACTCTCGGTAAACCCAACCTACTATGAAAAAGCTAAGAAAAAGAAAACCAAACCTCCCTAATGTTGACGACCCCCGCAAACGTATAAAGGACCACAAAATGCGAATCTGCACTTGGAATGTGCGCACGTTGTACAGAACAGGCGCAGCCGATATTATTGCCTTACAGGAAATGCGATGGAAAGGGACAGGCGTAAGTAAATCAGACGATTACGCCCTGTATTATAGCTGCCATGAAACGAGACATGCATTTGGCTGCGGATTTATGGTTAACAGGAGAATAAAAGACCTTGTCTCCAGATTCACTCCAGAAGATGAGCGAATTGCTATAATCCGTATAAAAGTGAAGTTATTTTACATCAGTCTAATTTGCGCCCATGCTCCGACCGAAGATAAAGATGAACAGACCAAAGACATATTTTACGAGCGCCTAGAAACAGGATATGACCGTTGCCCTGACATGACATTAAAATTCTGCTAGGAGATTTTAATGCAAAAATCGGAAGGGAAAATATCTTTGGCCCCACCGTCGGAAAATTCAGCCTTCATGAAGAAACATCTGACAACGGCATGAGGTTGATTGACTACGCGGCAGCAAAAACATGGTAGTTAGCAGCACCAGATTCAAGCATCTCGATATACACAAGGCCACCTGGATCTCTCCTGATCAAGCAACGAGAGATCAAATTGATCATGTTGTGATAGATGGAAGGCATTCATCCAGTGTTTTAGACGTCCGATCGATCCGAGGAGCGAATACCGATTCGGACCATTACATCGTGGCAGCCAAGGAACGCACCCGTCTTAATGTTGCACCAAAGGTGCGATGTAATACAGCACGGAAACTCGACGTCGAAAAGCTGCAAACACAACGGGTAGCCGAGGCCTACTCCGCTCAACTTACCCATCTCCTTGAAGAAAGCATTTATTGTCCCGATAATAGTATAGAAGCACTATGACAAAGAATTGCCCACTCCCTACAAACTGCAGCAAAAGGAACACTTGGGTACCAAAAACCACCGCCAAGAAACCCATGGTACGATCAGGAGTGTCGTAATGCTACTGATGTGAAAATCTCAGCGTATAGGGCAAGCCTGCAGACAATAGCAACACGCAACGTGATGGAGGATTATCGGGAGAAAAGGAGGATTATCGGGAGAAACATGTTTTCAGAAAAAAGAAGAAAGAAAAACGTGAGCGTGAGCAAATCGAGATGTACAGGAGTCAGAATGAAGTCCGGAAATTTTACCAACGAGTAAAACACCAAACCGAAGGCTTTGGTGCAGGCACATCCTCCCGTAGAGATGAAGAAGGAAACCTGGTGACAGATACAGACAGCGTGTTGAGGATCTGGAAGGAGCATTTCGAAAAGCTTCTAGTATCAAATAGTGGCGATGAAGAAGATTCCCCAGAACCAATAAGAGATGATGGTATAGAGTGAATACCACCTAGTCAAGATGAGGTCATAAAAGCAATTAATCGGCTCCAGAACAACAAAGCAGCAGGAGTCGATGGGTTAGCAGCCGAACTATTCAAGACTGTTGGCCAGATGCTGGTCAGGAGCATGCACCAGCTGATTAGCACAATTTGGCTAGATGAATGCATGCCCAATGATTGGAACCTCAGCATCCTGTGTCCCGTGGAACGATGATAGTTGGGAGTAGGTACAATGGTCGTCTACGACTATTTAACTATAATCTGGAACGTCTAAGACGATTTAAGTATGATCGGGAACATGTTAGTAGTAGATATTACTAAGATGTCGTACAAACTACTATGTCTAACTACGCACAGTAAACCGAAGTCTCTATGGGGAACAGTAAACCGAAATCTCTGTGGGGAACAGTAATCCGAAGCCTCTGTGCGTATGTTTTCATGTAGCTGCCACATTGGGTAGCCGCCAAATAAAATTGCCAAAAAGAAATTGCGTTTTGCAATGGACATCCACAAAACGAAATAGCAAGCCTGTGCAATGGCAATCCGCCTTTAGTGGATGAAACTGAAATACTTATGTTTGCGGTGCAACAACGTGAATGAGAATTATATGGTAGTGTAGAAGACGCTGGTAAATGTCAATGCTTTCGTTGTCGATACTCATGGGGACGTAATGCGAATTCGTTGCTATAGTGGATGGAATGATCGTAGGTGTTGGTGTATGTATGTGATTTTTGTCACGTTATAACCTAAAAGCACAAAATTATTCCATAACACAGAAACTTCTTGACCTGTTCACTGAATATTATATATTATTATATGTTAAGCCGAAGACAATAATAATACAGAATTCGACCTCTTTTTTCTTTCTTAAGAGACAAATTTTCTTCGAACAACTTTACAGGTGTCTATGATATTTATGGGTCGATTATGGATAGCAACCAAACTCCAGTTGCGAGTTCAACTGGCAACGCAATTGAAATAAAACTTAACATTATGAATATCAACTTTTCTCAGTTGTTGTCGATAATACTGTTTTGACATTTCTACAACTAGAAATGTTGTAAACAAACAAAAAAAATGAATAAAATATTTCAGAAAAACTAATTATATGTGATGATAAGCTCAGTGGAACTATTTTTTGATGATGAAAATTATGTTCAAGGTGCGTCATTACTTCTGTGAGTAGATGCTGACGTTTAGAGAAATATTCAATCAACTGCTCATATTAGCTTGAAGGCGTATTTTCGACTACCAAAAGATGCCGTTGTGTACATAGATGAAGCCTTAAACCCTGATTTCCGAATAGCCTGGCGGTCAACAGCAACTCCTCCTCTCTTAAAAATGTGTGCAGCCCTGATGTTTTTTGTGGAGGGAATTTTTCAAAAGTCCCATAGCAATGACTTCAACCTTGGCATGGCTCAACCGACAATGTCGGTGGTTTTCGCCGAAGTTATCCGGCTAATAGAGGAAAAACTGTGTAAAATTTTGATTGTATCCAAATTAACGGAGGAGGAAAAAGGGAAGAATAAAAATTTTTTATTCGAAAAGTTCCAGGGTGTTGTCGGATGTATTGATGATACACACTTACATATCATGGACCCAAAAGAAGATTTTCGCCACTTTCTGCCATTCATTTGGAATGCGTGTTGGTGGGCCATAGCAGTTAATGTCTTCTGAAATGGCCTTCCACACATCATCGACAGTGGCTTTGGTTTGACCAAAAGTCCGCACGTCGCGTGCTACATTTGGGTGAGCTTCCATCCGGGCAATAAGGACCTCAAATTGTTCTTTTGTAGTAATATTAACCATTATGGGAAGCCTACAAAGTTCGGTTATTATAAACAGCAACCAGAAATAAATGGTTGCCGAAAAATTCGATTTGAAGCAACTGAAGTTGACAATCCATAATGCAAATTTGGCATTCATTTTTTTCATTTTTATCCTCAGTGAGTAGGCATTCATATTTACTTACCCTGACATTTCCGAATTTTACCCAATTTAATTTTAATTTCTAGGTAACGATAACTTATCTTTTAATTTTTGTCATCCACTAACAAGCTTTCCTCTTGGCCTGGTAGTTCTTCCAAAAATATTAATATTTGTTTATCTTGATTTTAGAATGGCAAGTCCATTGGTCGGGGATTTGGAAATTCCAAGGATGCTACTGATATAATGACCGAGAATTTTAGGACCCAACTAGTCAATATGGGTACGCGTGCTCAAGCCTGTAAGTAAAACAAAACAAAATTATAATTATTTTGTAATAATCTTAAAAAAATATTGAAAATTTTTAATTACAGTTAAGGCGAAGTTACGCTGTCTTCATGAACATCATGTGCGTCTACTACATAATGTCTTACCAGCGCCCTCTGGCGTAGATATTGCTAACAATATCAAATACTTTTCTCAAACTCTATTAAGTAAGTACAAGTACCCACGTCTTCGCAATTATAAGAGACTATTAATCTAATTTTTCTGATAGAAAAAAATCGAGAGCCATTTCGATTATTAGAAGATTCTTGCAGCTTCTGGAACAGATTATAAATGTTTTTTTTTTTATTTTTCCTTTACAGCTGTCCTTAAAGATGTGCGCACCTCACCACACGATCTTATACGCAATCCCTCTGAAGATCCTACACGCATGTCTGCCTATCCCACACTCGAATATGGAAATCTTTATAATGCCCTAACTATGTTAATTGATGTAGCACCTTGCATACAATATGGACAAATTGGTAAGAACGATAAGAAAAACAATAATTTTGTTATCGATTATCACAATTATCGATAACATTTCTAATCGTGATATTTGTTATTTTCTTTAGTTTTTGGAAAAGCTCTACTACAATGTCTCTGTTGCATCCTGCCATTTTTGGACAAGGATCTTATCGATAATCTACCTTATTTAGCCAGCTCTACTATATCTGTATTACCCCCAGCTTTACATCAAGATATCGTCAATGCTCTATGCTATTATATATTACCATTCACAATAAGTAAGTTCGAAATATTGATTTATAATTTTTATTTTATTTTAAATATGCCTTAATTTCTTCGCAGCTCGACGCAGTGCCGATGAACAGGAATCACAAGCCTGTCAATCAGTGTCGTCAGTTATAATGATGGTCTTACAGTACTCTAATAATCCTGGTAAGATGATCGAACCTTTCCTCCCTGCATTTTATAAAAGTAATATTTAAATTTCTCTTCCTTTTCACCTCTCTCTTTTCTACAGCTCATCATTGTCAACTCCTGGAATGCCTAATGACTCTAAAACATAATGTCGTCAAAGATATTCTATGTGTCATTGCCTATGGCACCTCAGTCTCACGATCTTCGGCTGCAAAATTACTATTCTATTATTGGCCAGCTTTTGATCCGAACCTATTTGACAGAAAGGTCCTACTCTCGAAATTAACAAGTAAGTAGCGTATTTGGAATGGTCGTTCACCTCAGTAAAAAATTGTTATATTATCTATTAGAATGGGATCATTTCGGAACAAATTGGTTCAAATTAGAGTTAGGGTATCTCGTTCATTTGATTTTTTTCGGTTTGCTCCGCAAAAGGAACTAGTTCATTCATTTAGTTCCATAGTTCAATCGTTCATTGGTAAACGTCAGTCAATGAACGGAACGGTCTAGATGCACGCTTGAACGATTAAAAGGACATAAGTGAACCAATACAAAAAATGAACGACTGCAACAACGGCATCTAGATGTTCGAAAGAACCCTGCAAAGTATGGATTGTCCCAGTTGTTATAGTTACTTTGAGCTAGTTCCTCCCGGAACAATCCAACTCTAGTTCATTCCATTTGGACAATAGTTATTTGAATTAGTTCAAAGACTCGAATTGGCACCAGTTTGGACTGTTGTACCTACTTACTTACTTACTTAGCTGGCTCGAGACAGAACATTCGTTCCGAAAGCCGAACTTGTACGCAGTTTTTCCAGTTTAAAAGACCATGCTCTGATATGTCATCCTCCACTTGATCTTTCCATTGAATTCGTGGTTTTCCCCCTTTGCGTGAACCATCAATAGACTACTGAGCTGGGGTATCCTCATCCATTCGCACAACATGGCCTAGCCATGGCCTTGTTGCTGCAGCTCGATACGTATGATTATGTTGATCCATTTATTGATGGTATAGCTCGTGGTTCATTTGACGCCGATATTCAACGTCTACGCAGATCGAAAGTACCCATGCTTCCGATCTACTAGGTTGCTCATTTTTGTTATCGTTCACATTGTTCCTTTTGCTCCAATCGTTCATCAAGTTCTTCTCATTCCCGTTGCGCGAAATAACTGACGTCTACCAATGAATGATTGAACCAAAGGGAACTATGGAACTAAATGGATAGCCTAGTTCGTTTTGAAAAAAATGAATACCTGAAAGATTTTTTTCAGCAGTGAGATTATTCGTCGCTTAAAAAAGAAAGAATATCTGAAAAATTCCTTTCATACAGTAAGATTATTCGTGACCTAGACATCTGGGAATATAAAGCCCATTCATGAACTTAAGACTCAAATTGGGCGCCACTTTGGACTGTTGTACCTACATACTTGCTTAGCTGCCTGCTGTTCCATAAGCCGAACTTAAAAAAATATTTCCTGGCGCGTCAATCTTGTAGACAATTTTTTAGTTTGAAAGGCCATGGTTTGATATGTCATCCTCCACTTGATCTTTCCATCGAATTCGTGGTTTTCCATTTCTGCGTGAACCACCTGTTGGCTCGCTGGGACATCCTCATCCATTCTCATTACATTGTCTAGCCAAAATAGTCGTTGCAGCTCGATACGTCTGACTATGTCAATGTCCGTGGTTCATTCGACGCCGATATTATCCGTCGACACTGATCACAAATACCCATGCTTCTGATCCATATAGCAGCACGGGTAGTATCAACGTCTTGTAGAGTGTGAGTTTGGTTTGGCGAGAGGTGTTTCTAACTTGCTTACATAGATCTATAGGATCTCAAAACTGATTTGTTTTATTTATGGCAGATGAAATCTCTGAATACCTCAAAGCTGTAGTTTTCAAGTTTCACAGTTGATCCAAGTCTACAGGACGACTTGCGCGTTGATACCATCAGCTTGTTTTTCTCGTCATTTACTGCCAGACCCACTTTGACAGACTTCTTCTCAATTCGTTCTAAGGTGGGCGTCACCGTTCGCAATGTTCGGCTAATGATGTCGATGTCATCGGCGTATACGAGTAACGTGTGTTGTTTGGTATACAGAGTGTCATTTCTGTTCACCTTTGCATCTCGTAGGGCCTTTTCCAGCGGAATGTTCGTTCTTTATTTTTGGGTCTCACTGAAACTGAACGTGTAATGACTGCAACCTTCCTACATGGATAAATTTAGTATCTTCAGCTATCTGCAGGGCCACTTCCACCTCCTTCTTCATCACTTGCGCTAGCAGGGAACGACTTACTCCCTCCATTTAGATAAATTCTCCCTTTTAGCCTTTAGCGGCATGAATTCCCTGTTATGCGGCCGACATTGTTCCATCGTGAAGATAACCAAGCCGACAGACCAGATGAAATCTCTGAAGGCAGATGAAATCTCTGAATACCTCAAAGCTGTAGTTTTCAAGTTTCACAGTTGATCCAAGTCTACAGGACGACTTGCGCGTTGATACCATCAACTTGTTTTTCTCGTCATTTACTGCCAGACCCACTTTGACAGACTTCTTCTCAATTCGTTCTAAGGTGGGCGTCACCGTTCGCAATGTTCGGCTAATGATGTCGATGTCATCGGCGTATACGAGTAACATGTGTTGTTTGGTATACAGAGTGTCATTTCTGTTCACCTTTGCATCTCGTATGACCTTTTCCAGCGGGATGTTCGTTCTTTATTTTTGGGTCTCACTGAAACTGAACGTGTAATGACTGCAACCTTCATACATGGATAAATTCAGTATCTTCAGCTATCTGCAGGGCCACTTCCACCTCCTTCTTCTTAATAGTTCATTCACTTGCGCTAGCAGGGAACGACTTACTCCCTCCATTTAGATAAATTCTCCCTTTTAGCCTTTAGCGGCATGAATTCCCTGTTATGCGGCCGACATTGTTCCATCGTGAAGACAACCAAGCCGACAGACCATCCTCTTCGCGCCAATTCGTTTAACAGCTCTGATTTACTACCCCATGGAGAACTAGCGAACTTTTTTAATATAGGGAACTATAGTTAGCTTTGTGTGACTTTAAGACTGACCGAATATTTGCGGATTACGGTTACATGTATAATTTTAAGGCGATATTTCGATATACTAATATTTCCCTACTTCTAAATATATCCCTCTAATTTCCTTTACTTTCAGATGATTTGGTACCGTTTGTTTGTCAACGTGAGCATTGTCCCAATGCTGGAAATGCCGAAGCCGCCAAAGTCTGTTTCGATCACAGCATTAGCATTACGTACGCTCCCGATTGCCCACCGCCCCTGTACTTGTGTATTGAATGTGCCAACGAGATTCATCGTGAACATGCCAATTTGGAGTTCGGTGATATCCTGCATCCCATGCAACAAGTTTCGATGGTGTGTGAAAATAAAAATTGCCGTTCGACAGAAAAGTCGGCGTTCTCCATCTGTTTCTCCACTGAATGTGCCAGCTATAATGGCAATCATCCGATCCGATATTGTTCTCAGTGTCACAGTAATCGTCATAATTCACGACGTGGTGGCGATCATGTGGTACATCGTAGTTTACCTCCCGCCTGGCAAATGGATCCCGAAATGCAAATGCACATGGTGGAGTGTGTGGTGAGTTTGCTACGCGAAGCTAAGCCATTGAATTTTGAACCGGGCAAAGAGAGTTCGGATTCAAAGAAAAATGGTTCAGGTGGTGTTGGAGGCGGTGGCGGAAATGGTAGCATGCCTGATGCAATCTCTCCGGAGGAACGACAAATGTTGGGAAGATATGGTATTTGGTTATTGGTGGGGCGTTGTACTCCCACAGATGATACCCCAGTGGAGATATTGGGAAGGATTTTAAGTATGTTGTTCCATTGGTTCCATGTTACCGCGTATTCCTATGATGCCGGCCAGATAGAGAGCACAATTGAAAAATTGAAAACGGAACATGTTGTGGATTGGCTAAAGGAAATTTGTCGCATACACTACAATGTAAGTATCCGGATGAGATTATGTAGAGGTTATCTGGTATTCATGTTCTAATTCTCCAGGTTTTCACCTCCTGCTTGCTACCACATCCCCCAGAATATGCACGAGTGGGCGGCCACTGGGAAACATTGGCATCACGGACTTCACACCTCAAGGAAGGTCTACAACGCCTCATTTGCTTGGTACCCTATGAGGTTATCACTTCGGAAATATGGGATTATGTTATGCCACATTGGATGGAGGCCATAACCAATGATGTGGCCGAAAAGGAACTCAACGAACTGAAAATTGTACTTAGTAAAATTTTAGATCCTGAAATGTCACCCTTAGGTTTTGATGCAAAAACTATGTACAACTTCGTGGCAATACGTTTTGAAAAGACTACAGCCAAGGTCCAGCAGCAAGCTTTGCGATGGCTTCAGATACTCTCGAAATTGGGTATTTTAATCCCATTGGTCCAATTGTTCGCCATGTTCGGTGATGGTGTACGCATTATGAAATATGGTGTACAACATGAACTAATGCGCGAAAAGGAGGGAGGAGGTATTTGCCGTTCTGGCGTTAAGGCCATACCAAGAGAACCGAAAAATGATCCACCGCGCAGGAGTTCAATATGTATGTGAAGACGCACCTGTGAATATTTTCAATTTGTTTTATAATTTCCTTTTCTCCATTCCTTAGCTCCCGTTGTTGAAGATGACTCCAGTAATACATCAGCCATATCTGATGATGAGGCTCCCACAAATTGTCACACAGAATTCTCAACGGATTCGGAACATAATTTAACTTGTTGCATCTTAATGTTGGACATACTTCTGAAGCAAATGGAACTACAGGATATCGAACAACATTTGGGCATTCATACAACGGTGTGCGAAAATGTTTCCCGGCTATTGAAGTGCATGGTAACTGCAGCCAGGGTGGGTCTCAGCAGTCACGTTTGTTCATTGAAGGTAAGATGCCAAAAATTTAAATATAAAAGGGTATTAGAGTCATTCATAGGAAATTTGAAAATCTTGGCCTTCTCATGAGCTCTCTCTAAATTGTACCATTGGACGCCATGCATGGGCGGGTGGGGGAGCTTCACTCACCAGGATGACTGTATCTTCAACAGGTACTGTAACGGAAGAGAGAACTAATATTCACCTCATTAATAGAAGAATCCGATCTAACGCCTTATAAGAGTTCTATAAGAGTTCAGCTATCTACCACCCAAGGATTTGTGGAAATTGTTGGAACTTTTTAACACATCACCTACAGCTGTCGATTCTCCAAGAATCTTATACTTCTCCACCGGCGACATATAAAAGCTAGTCTGATTCAAACCTACTGCCTTTAGTAGTGGAATCAGCCAACCAATTTTAGAGTTAAATACTCGAGTCGCGGATCATTCAGTTGTTTCAGCATTATCGTATGCATTCCTCCGGAATCCAACGATCTGAATGGCCTAGTTCTGTTTTATCCAATCGTTCATCTAGGTCGTCCAGTTCATTGGTCGAATTAATTGAACTAAAAGCAACTACATGACCTAGTTCCTTTTACGGAACTAACTAAACAAAGTTGTATTTTTTGTTTCGCTAGGTCACTCTCGGAAAAATGCTCGACAAATTTAGATTCCTTTATTTAACCGACCATTAATGTGACGAAATTGCATAATCCGAATATAAATATAACAAATTGATACCTAAACTTCGCCGACATTTATCATCGTTTTTAAATATCCCTTTTCAGAGCAGATTTTCCTTGTAGTGACGGACTTTTTTCCATACAACCTACAATATTTTGTTCCATGGTATACAACTGCATACTGTACAACCATAGGAAGATAAGGAGGTGGCTTTCAACGCTAAGGCGCAGGACAACAATCTGTTTAATTCGGTTAGTTGTTATTTTTTCTTAGTTTTTAGGTTCGTGATCCTTGGCGCTTTCATTGAAGCTCCATTCTGGGTGGGCTATAGATGTTTCTTCTTACGGTGTGGCCAATCCATCTTCATGTCCCTTAAGCGTAGGACATGATCCATTTTTGTATGAAAACCAGGTTCGTTAAGTTCCTCAGCTCTATGTAGCACATCTTGTTCCGCCAGGTTATTCTGCATATTATCCTTTTTATTAATATCTGTAGATTCTGCATGCTGGTGTTAGATAAAAGCCATGTGTCACTGCCGTATAGCAATCGATTTTATGCATGTTTCGAATATTTTAAATATGGGTTTCTTGGATAAATGTATGGAGGTTTCTTCATATACCTTGCAGTCCTCCGAATGCAATTCTCGCTTTGTCCTCCGAATGCTGCGAGAACAGCATTCTGCATGACGACTTCTTGTAACGCTGCTTCCTATTTAACAGAAGCTATCAAAGTATTCAATAATTTAGTCTTGTAAATTTCCATGGTCTTAGTTTTCTTGATAGTAATCTAAAGTCCAACATTGCCTACCAGTCTCTCTCCCGGTCTTCAAATTTTGACTACAAGTTTGAAATCCTGCTACGAAGAATACATATATCATCTGCATAATCTATGTCTTCGATTTGTCATGGGATACTCCATCTAACGCCTCTACTCTGAGAGTAGACTTCATTCAGAACAATTGTGAAAAGTAGGGCAGACAGAGAGCATTTATACTCTCTACAGTTCTGCAACCTCCTTAAATCACTCTTATTATTCCGATTATTTTCTGGTGTACACCTTTTTGTTTAATGCTTCAAATATGGAGAATGCCTATCAGTCTGCTTAGTCCTTTCTTGTTTAGCGTAAGTATTTGCTTAGTCTTATCCTCATTTGGGTCTCCCCATAAGATTTTTGTGTTTTTTCGAGTTGGTTGGCTATCTCGTTTCATATGACTCCTGAGTGACCCATATTATACGTACAAGACCGTGTCGTGAGAATTTGTTTATTGTTTTTATGCATTCCAGTACAGTTTTTGATGTAACTGTTTTGGATGTTATTGCATTAATAGCATGTTTACTATCTGTCATGATATTTATGTTATTATGCCCAGAGTTAGAGCTTAACCATCTTAGAGACTCCGTTATAGCTTGATCTCGCAGGCGGTTCTTCAATAAAAAGTCCCAGTCCCGTCTTTCCTGCTAGCCGGGAGCCATCCGTGTAACAACAGTTTCCCGGAGGCAATGTGCTAGTGTTCCGCTGCTCCATGAGTCTCTGTCCGGTATCAGGATTTCACACAATGTGATTACTCTTGTTTCAGGTATTCGATCTGACTCAAAGTGGTTAATTGAGTATCCGATCGTAGTCTGTAGTATTTATTTAATGTTGCCATTTTCCTCTGGGTGGCGTTATATCCTGCCATTCCATGTTGCCTGTCCAGGGGCTTCGTTTCCATTTTATGTCTAATGGAATTTAACTTCATTTTTACATATATATGAGAAGACCACTTCGAAAGAATTGGTTCCTCCGCATTATTATCCCAACTCCGTTTTCACCGCCATTTGCGTTTCCACTGTACAGTTGACTTAGGGCGGTATTACATCGTTTTCTCTGGGAAATTCTTCGATTTTATTCAACCTTATTTCACTTATACATAAGTCTTCGTTCTTATAAGATATCAGTTACTTTCTAGCTTTGCTAGCCCTACGATGAGTTTTCAACTTCCACTGCGCGATTCGGTATAATGAAGTCTGTCCTTTGTAACGGGGCTATATATTTGGATGAGAACACTGCCACCTTGAATTTGTTGTAGTGGTTGGGGTCCTTGCTTAGTATTTATTTAATATTGCCATTTTCCACTGGGTAGCGTTATATCCTGACATAGCTATTTGTCGTGTCGAAGTTATTTGTCAGAGGGATTCGATTGCGTTCCATCTAAGGTGGGATGTAAAATAGAAATTTTTTATAGGTTTAGCAGTCGAGAGCATTTCTTATCTTTATTTCTAAACTGTATTTTATTAATTTTCAGGTTGCTGAATGTGCTTACTGTGAAGCATCGATAATGTGGCATCAATTATCAACGAAACTAGTACAATTTATGGCTCCACTGAATCCTCTAAGGCCACCAGATGTAAGTCCTCACACAAACGATTTCCCCCCTATAATGAAATACTTTATTTTTTCTCGGAACAGGTACCCATTGAAGAAATTATCGAAGAAGAGAAATCCTCACGTAAAAGTCCACCGGAAAGCGACAAGGAGAAGACTCGCGAACGTGATGTCTCACTTTCTATGGCTCCATTACCCATACCCTTGGGACCGCTGGGAGGATTTTCAGGTGCTTAATTTGGTTTTATTTCACCCTTGTAACTTAAAAAAAAACTCCCTCTAGAAAAAAACAAAAGATCCCCCAAAACCTAGTATCCCTCTAGAATTGATAAAAGTCTTGAGTAAAAATAATATACGTCCACCCCAAACCCTATTTATTCCCAAGTCCGTTATTAAACAAAATCCTTGCATAATGTAAATTTAAAATCGATAAACCTTTTAAAACAAAACTCTAAAAACGAACTCTCTCGCTCTCTCTGTGTCTTTGTGTGCTTAGAAAGCCAGAGTGAGTTTTTGTAACGATATTTTATTTTACTTAAATCAAATTAATTACTACTCTCTTGTGGTCTGTCTCTCTCGCTCTCTCTATGTCTTAGTGATATGCCAAAACGAGAGATAAAAAACAAAAGAAAAGAACTTATGTCACATTAGCAATGGAACTCTTAGTTTTTTAATGATTCTTCTCTTTTTTTGTGCACTTTGAAAGCAACAAAAAACAACAATATTAACATAACAGACATAATAATAAAGATGATAATTTAAAAGAGAAAGATAATACACTAACAATTAGATGAATTATTTCCCCCTTAATGATTGGCTTTTTAAAAGGATAGACATAATTCAGCCCATGTTTTCTTGACTACTACATTTTTTTAGTTATCACTCTCTTCAGGCACTCTCTCTCTCACCGATTCCGAACTAAATTCAACAATACTTGTCACTGGCCAAATCTATCACTCTCTCTCTCTCTCTCGCTCTCTTGCAATCACCAACTCTCTATTTTTAAAACATCTTTTGTTTAACACTCTGTATATATTCCCTTATTTCTTTCTCTCTCTATGTATATCTATCTCTCCTGATCTTTCTCTAACCACCAACTTCTGGCTATCGTAACTTTAAAACAATTTTGCATTTTTATTACTTAACAAAACAACTATATGTATATCACTACTCTCTTTTGCTACAACAATAACAAAAAAAAATAATAATAACCACGATATGATGTCCTCACGATCACACTCAAGACCTTTTTAAGCTCGATCCAATCATTTCAGACGATGGGAAAATTATAATTATGGCAGGTGATGCATCTATGCTCTCTCTATATACTCTACTCTTTCTCTCTCTCTCTAATACTCCCATAAAAACAAAACAAAGCAAGCCATAACATTGTGTTGTCTCTTTTTTATAACAATTCTGTTCGAAGCCATATTTTTTTCTTTCATAATTAAAAAAAAAAACAAACTTATCGATTTTTTCTCTGTCGCTTTGTTATTGAGTGAAATGCCGCCCTAAGTTCTGTTAAGTTCTCACACTAAACCACCGAATACCACCTTTACACTGTACACACACAATACACGGAGAAAAGTTTTTGAGCCCCCTTTTTTCGACCCACCTTACACCACCACAGTTTCAAACAATACACTTAACACGAAAAAACCAGTAAGGAAAGTAGTAAAGTCGGACGGGGCCGACTATATGATACCCTTCACCACTATGGGTATATTAAACAGGACTATTAACATGTAATTGGATGAAAAAAAGTAATATTTATCTAAATGTGAATCTACCTAGATCTATCCATAAAGTATGTTAATCGACTTCAAACAAATATAAATAAGTCCGTTGGGCTATGTCTGTACTTCTAGAAAACGCAACTACGTAATTGTATGCTCAATTTTGTGCGTTGTGCACAATTTGATGTCAATCTGACTAACATGAGGAGTCTGATGCCCAATTTACTTGAAATCGGTCGAAAATATATATGGAAGCTCTATCCAAATATTAAGCGATTTCAAACAAACTTGTCACAGGTTAGGTTATACTAATTTCAGAACGTTTTGTTTCTATTGGTTCCTTAGTACGTCAATTACTTAAAATCAATCTATAATAAAAGGGAGCTATATCTAAATCTGGACCGATTTTCACGAAACTTGGCAGACACCATTCTAGGCTCAATTCAGTACGTTATGACAAATTTCGTGCAAATCGAAAGTTATGTAGGGACTTTGGGGCACCATTTACATGAAATCGTACGAAACTATATGTGGGAGCTATATCTAAATCTGGGCCGATTTTCTCGAAACTTGGTAGACATCATTCTAGGCTCAATTCAGTGCGTTATGCCAAATTTCGTGCAAATCGAAAGTTATATAGGGACTTTGAGGCACCATTTACATGAAATCGGACGAAACTATATATGGGAGCTATATCTAAATCTGGACCGATTTTCTCCAAACTTGGCAGACATCACTCTAGGCTTAATTCAGTACGTTATGCCAAATTTCGTGCAAATCAAAAGATATATAGGGACTTTGGGGCACCATTCACATAAAATCGTACGAAACTATATATGGGAGCTATATCTAAATCTGGACCGATTTTCTCGAAACTTGGTAGACATCATTCCAGGCTCAATTCAGTACGTTATGCCAAATTTCGTGCAAATCGAAAGTTATATAGGGACTTTGAGGCACCATTTACATGAAATCGGACGAAACTATATATGGGAGCTATATCTAAATTTGGACCGATTTTCTCCAAACTTGGCAGACATCACTCTAGGCTTAATTCAGTACGTTATGCCAAATTTCGTGCAAATCGAAAGTTATATAGGGACTTTGAGGCACCATTTACATGAAATCGGACGAAACTATATATGGGAGCTATATCTAAATCTGGACCGATTTTCTCCAAACTTGGCAGACATCACTCTAGGCTTGATTCAGTACGTTATGCCAAATTTCGTGCAAATCAAAAGATATATACGGACTTTGGGGCACCATTTACATGAAATCGTACGAAACTATATATGGGAGCTAAATCTAAATCTGGACCGATTTTCTCCAAACTTGTTAGACATCATTCTAAGCTCAATTCAGTACGTTATGCCAAATTTCGCGCAAATCGAAAGATATATAGGGACTTTGGGGCACCTTTTACATGAAATCGGACGAAACTATATATGGGAGCTATATCTAAATCTGGACCGATTTTCTCCAAACTTGGCAGACATCACTCTAGGCTTAATTCAGTACGTTATACCAAATTTCGTGCAAATCAAAAGATATATAGGAACTTTGGGGCACCATATACATGAAATCGGACGAAACTATATATGGGAGCTATATCTAAATCTGGACCGATTTTCACGAAACTTGGCAGACATCATTCTAGACCTAAATGATTAAGCTGTACCAAATTTCGTGCAAATCGAAAGATATATAGGGGCCGTTTACATTAAATCGGTTAAATATATATATAGCTATATCTAAATCTGAACCGATTTTTCCCAATTTCAATAGGGTTCGTCCTTGGGCCGAATAAGTGACCTATGCCAAATTTCATTCAATTCGGATCATAAATGCGACCTGTACTTTGTTTACAATTTAACATGGACAGACAGGCGGACGGACGGGCATGCATAAATCGACTTAGAAAGTGATTCTATGCATATTCTCTCTCGTTTCCTTTTGCCTGTTACAAGCATATGCACAAAGACATAATACCCTGTACCACAGTGTGGTGAAGGGTATAAACACGATTTTTTTATCGAAATTTGCCTAGACATTTTGTAGCGAAATTTTATTTAAATTTTCTTTCGATTAGATTCCTAACTTTCCGAAAAATTAGATGCGTATTTTTTTACTAAAAGTGTATATCAGAAATAATGAATAGTGAATGGAATTTTTAATTTATCGATAAACATACTGTCCACTTATTTTTTTATTTGGGACGCGTTATATCCTGTCTTCGATGCTACGGATGCTTTACATCTGAAATGAGAAGTTTTAAAAGAATTCTTCTCGCCCTGCTGGGATTCGAACCCGGTACCCAACGGTTTGTAGTTTAGAAAACTATCCACTTTCAGAACCCAAAAAATATCTGTCTGTTTGATAATGGTTCCAATCATCTACTTAGCTGGAATAACGAAACTGAAGCAATTCAAAATGAAGAACAAGAGGATCGACAGGATGGAATGTACGTACTCCTCGTGAAGCATCGAGGCTTGCACACCTAGAATAGCAAATGGTATCTTGTAATTTTGAATCCAAAGGTGTAACCGAAGTTAGATGGAATAGAAACGATGAACTTCCCACAGAAAACGGTGGCAACTATGTGCTCTAAGTGGTAAAGAAAATGATGGTATAAGCGGAGTTGGGATCATAATGTCGAATAATGTAATATGCGTCACCGTAGTACAGTCTTATCCACCCGAGGAAGATGCTGAAGACAGTGTGAACGATGAATTTTACGCACATTTAAAATCCAGACTTAATGAAACTCAGAGAGGAGATATCATGATTCCCATGGGTGACCTTAAACCCTAAAATAGAAGGCGATAATACCAATGCCCGTTCAACAGAGGGGAAACATGGATGCGGAATTAAAAACAATAAGAGTGAGTGATTCATATAACTGTGTCATTCATTCCGCCTTCTTATCTCGCATAATGAGAATCAAAAATACACATGGACATCACCAAATGGCAATTGTCGCAAACTAATGGATCACATATGTGTTAGTTGAATATGGAAGACCCTTGACAGACTTCAGAAACAAAAGAGGAGCTGACATTGACACTTGCCACGAGCTCATCAGTCAGCACAGTGAAACCAAGCGAATACTACTTCGCCTACAATAGCTCCAAAACAGTCAGAAACGTCCAAGTTCCGGCAATACGCAAAAAGTAATCAATAACCCAACATCATATGTATATGGGAACATTGGGCGTAGTTCAAAAAAAACATTTCGAAGAAATCTGGGATGTCAGAAACGCACAGAGTGTATACTTGCAGTCCAATGGAAGATACGTGTAACCCTTCCAGATGCATCGAATTAAAAGAGACAATATAATAACTAAAATGTATAAAAGCAGCAGGATAACAGGCGGAAGCTCTAGACGCCGGCTACGGAATTTCACCGGAGTTTCTTTGACCTCACATCATATCAGCTTATGAGGAAGGAAGACCGCATCGATCATGGAACTTGACAGATTGTAACAAATGGAGAGGAACAGTCCTGCTATAGCTGGATGAGGAATGTGGAAATATCTACCATTAAGACAAGGCCACATTGTTTACCGAATTGACAGCGGAGATTGGGCTACCTTTGAATGTGCAAATGGCCCAAAATTCCGAACACCAATTAACCCATGGATCTAGGGGTCAGCCTCTATAAGTCATCCATTCATGCCACAGCTATTTGTGGTAAGGTCAGGAGCAGAAACATGGTTCTAGGGGTTACATTCGATAACCTATTTGTGATAAGGGCAGGAAGAGGAACAAGGTTCTCATGTCGCTAGCCGGCAGCACTTGGGGGCGCTGACAAAGAAACCTTGTTAACAATATGCACAGCAATAGGCCGGTCTGTGGTAAACTATGCGGCTCTAATGAGGTGCGCCAACGTTAGTGCAACGCAATGAAAAAATCTCCACCCACCACCTCGGCTTGCCAGTAAGATTCTGAGGTCCAAAGGCAAGCCTCAAGATCTACAGGCCTATCAAGCAGGATTGAATTGTATTTACACGGATGCAGTTGAGGAAGTAATTCAAGAATATAGATTGTATGCAATCCTCGGAGATTACTCGCCTACGATAGCAGCATTGGGCATGAATTGATGGCACTGTGGCAACCGATACAGGTCTCAGCCTTTTTTAACCTGGAGTTAGAAACAGAATCAGATTAAAGTAGAAATACGCAGCAGTATAAGTTGCTATAAGAACACAACTATGCAGTAGCACAGAAAATAATATAAATAACAAGGGTGATGTACAAAAATGTAGAACTCTCTCTTCTTCACAACGGGGAGATAAGTCAACCGTTTTTCATCAATGCAGGAGTAAAGGAAGGATGTCATCTGCCAACTCTACTGTTCAATGTCATCTGCTAACTCTACTGCACAATTGTACTGTATGAAATAATGAACCAATTCCGCTCTCAGAGTAAGGGCATAACATGTAGTCTCTCAGACCAAATCGAAGACTTAAATTATGCGGATGATATATTTCCTCTTTTTCGAAAGATATCCAACAGGCATACAAAATTAGAAAACCGGGAGGGACTGACTCGCAGTATAGGGCTTGAGGTTATTATCAAGAAAACTAAGGTCATGAAAATTAAAAACACCAGTACAGAAGACGCCATGTACAGTACAGAAGACGCAAAATCTATACGATCATATGCAGAATATTCTGACTCGACATCATAAGTAACGTAGGGCGGTGGAACCTAACGAATCAGGAACCCATACAAAAACGGATTAACGGTTGGACCACACCGTAATACCTTAAAATGTTCATAGCACAATGAGAATAGAGCTTAAATGGAAGCACCAAGGATTACGACGGTTTGAAAGGAAAACATAGATAGACTTGTAGAAAAGTCAGACTAGAACATTAAACATACGGGATATACGCGGGTTCGAAAACTTCTTAGCCTAGAACAAAAAGCGCGGTATAAATAGAAAAAAGTTAAGTGTTTTGGAATTTTACATAAAATTCCGCATATTTTACATAAAAAAGGTTTATCGGGACAAGAAATTCATAATGATATAGTGAATATGTTAGGTGAAAGTGCTCCTTCATATGCCGTACAAGCATAGAGGATGAACCAAAAATTTTAGCCAAAGTGCATAATATGGAATTAAATTATCGACGAATAAAAGTGCGTGAATGATCGAGTTCATTTAATTTTGCATGAAGAACTACAGATAAAAAAACATTCTGCATTATGGGTACCGCATTTGTTAACAGTCGATCAAAAACGCATAAGAATGAACATTTCTCAACCTTGTTTGGATCGTTTTAACCGAAATGAAATGGATTTAAGCTTCGTTTCATAACTGTTGATGAGACTCGGATCCACCACTATTCTCCAGAGACAAAAGAACAATCCAAACAATGGACTGAAGCTGGAGGAAGTGCCCTAAAGAAGGCAAAAACAATTCGATCGGCTGATAAGGTTATGGCAACGGGACTTCAAAAGTATTTTATTGATTGACTATCTGCAAAAGGGTAAAACAATAAATTCAGAGTACTATTACAACCTTTGGTATCAATTAAATTCACAAATTCGAGAAAAAAAGTTCTGGCTTACAACACAAAAAATAATTTTTCGTTAAGACCACTCAACTTATTCTCCTGATTTAGCTCACAGTGTATTTTACTGTTTCCAAATCTAAAAAAAATCCTTACTAGCGAGCGTTTTACCTCAAATGAAGATGCAAATACAGTAGTAAACTACTATTTTGAAGACCTTGAGGAAAACTATTTTAATCAAGGGATATAATTGAGAAAAGAGTTGGACTATGTGTATTGATGTTTCAGGAGATTATATCGAAAAATAAAAATATTTTTGAAATGCTAACTATTCTCTTTCATTGATAGGCTAAGAAGTTTCCGAACCGCCCTTGAAGTTTACGATCTTTATATGAGGACCATGTCAAAAAAAATGTCCAACATAGACAAATTTTCAACCAAAACATTTTTTACCCACCAAGCGTACGGAATATCAAATTTATTATTTTGTATTCCATTCCACATATTTCTGATATACATTAACACCGACTATTTTAGAAACTCTAACCTGAAAAGTGCATGTTTCTAGCATTTTAGCAAATAGAATTCGAATTATTTTTTTTTTTTCTTTCAAATTTCCTTGTAGCTGAAAACAATTAGAAATTGATTTCAAATCCATTTTAATACTACCTGCATGCCATTAAGCGAATGACAATTTTAAATTCCTAACATGATAACCTTGTTAAATTGAACCCTAAAAAAATATATAAAAAAAATTGAGTTGATATTATAATTTTTTGAAGATTGTGTTCATTTGCCAAAAATATTTCGATATTATATCCTGACTAATACCCCTTCCAATATACAATATGTTTAGGTCCAGTACCAGTGGCGGTACCACAGCCCGAACCGCATTCTGTGGGTGGAGTTCTTGTACACATGCCGCATGTGTGTTCGGTAAGTAACAAAAACTAAAAAATACACTCAAAGAAAAATCGCAGTCAAAAGAAATACGAACAAAAAATAAGTCATCAAAACATTTACAACAACAACAACAAATATATCAACTACAAATAAAACATAGCTCAAAAAAACAAATTACATTTTCAACAGGAATGAGTATTTTTTTTTTTAATTAATTTTTAGTTTTTAGTTTACAGACTTTCCCCCCAAATAAAATACAAAAAAGGTTAAGTTACAATTTTAGAAAAACAACAATTATTTTCCCTGATTATTATATTAGAAATATTTTCTTAATTTTTTATAATTTTAATTTTCTTTAATATGTTTGTATCCCCAAATGAAATCAAAAATTTAAAAAACTCAAAATTCATTCGTCATCTTTTCATTTTCAATTATAGAAGAACGATAATGGCCATTCGGTTGATAGTATTGAATTGAGAAAAGTTCACGCTACAGACGAGGTACTTTGTGCATTTTTGAATCACAAAAACTAAAATCAAATACTACAAAAAACCAAAATCAATATTTGTTGTAATTTTTTACGTTTAAATTAATTTTAAAGAAATTCGAAAAAGTTTTTTGAAAAATTCTATAATATTTTTTTGCTCAAAATTCCAAATTTTTGATGTTTTATAGTTTAGTTTTTTAATACTTTTTTTAATTTTAAATGGGTTTGTTGTTGAATGTCGAATGAAACGTAGTCGTCACTTGCATTCGTTTCACAGCAAGAGAACAATTTAAATAGGTCAAAAATATATTTCAAGATACCTAAACCTAATTTTTAATACAAAACTAGGTATCACTGTCTTGAAAAATATTCAACAAATTTTCACTTCGTTCGACAATCTAAAACATACCCTTGGTGTTAATTCAAAATATATATTTACAATATATGTTCAATGTATATAAATAAATGTACAAAGTATTATTTTGTTATTTATTTATATTTAATGTGATTTGTTTTTTTTACATATTGGTGTTAGATTTTAGAAATAGAAATTTGATAGCTATAAACCAGTGAGCGTAACAGTATAGTCAGACGGGGCGATCATATGATACCCTATGTTCCGAGCCTGGGAAATGTTCCGCAAAATTTGCACTCTCTTGACCGATTAATGGTTAAGAGCTCCCCCGTGGCATCTTTTACGAATCATGTTTTCTCGGTATAAAAATTTACACTATAAGATTAAAATTTGGTTCATTTGACCCATAAAAAATATTAAGACAGTCATTTGAATTCGTTGCTCAGATCGCCTTTCCCATGGAAAATTTGTGATTTTTGGAATATATTTGTGACGTCTAGAGCGACTAAAAAACCAAAGAACAATAAAATTTTCGGTACATATCCGCGAAATATAATCTGATCTTCATTGAAAATTATAGACGTCATTCTTGATAATAAAGTAACATTTCCTGGCCATCTGCTCTATATTTCCAACATCTAGTGTGGTAATCCTAATACTAAACAATATAAGAATACCTAGACACCTGCAAGTATTTAAGTAAATCTCCCTTCTTATACGAGTAGAAGAGCTGGAGGTCTGTCACTCCTCTTGGATATACTATCAACTTCTCGGGTCGTTGTCCTTCAGGTGAAAATATATACGCCACACAAAAGTCTGGAGGGAATAGTTTCCCTTCTTCGTGGAATATATTCACAATTTTAGACTATAGGGCGACCAGAAAAACAGACAAACATACAATTCTTAGTCCATCTCATCTCCTTAATATTAACCGATCATTACCAAAAACAACAGGAGTCTTTTTTGTCCAGAACCCGTCCTACATGCAAAATTTCGTCCACAACTGTGGCCTGTAGCGTGTTTACAAATGATAATGGACAGACGGACACACTCTGACTAGATCAACATGGTGGGTCAGGGAGCAATATTTTGCCAATATCCATAGTTGGGTAGGATATAAAAATATATACTTACTTGCTTGCTTAGCTGGCTTTGTGACAGAAATTTGTTCCATACGCCGAGCTTAAAAAAGATTTCCAGGCGCATCGGTCATGTGCACAGCCCTTCCTCTTCTCTGAAAGGCCATGTTCCGAAATATTCTCTTCTACTTGATCTTTCCATCTAATTCATGGCCTTCCCCTTCTGCTAAGCCATCAAATGGCTCACTTTTAATGTCTTTTGTGCTGGGGCATCCTCATCCATCCTCACAACATGACCTAACCAACGTAGTCGCTGCAGCTCGATACGTCTGACAATGCCGATGTCCGAGAATAGATGGTACAATTCATGGTGATATTCACCGTCATCGTACCATCTGTTGGCCAACACTATCCTTCTTCGAATCTCAAAACTGAAGTCATTTGTTTTATTTATGGCGGTACAACCAAGGTATATAAAATCTTTGGCTGTAGTTCTCAAGTTCCGCAGTTGGTCCGAGTCTACTGGCGCGCTTTGATACCATCAGCTTGGTCTTCACGCCATTTACTGTCTGTCCCATTTGGCAAACATGGATGTTGCCGCTTGTTCGACAATGTTCGACACATTATATCCATGTCGTCGGCGAGTAAGATATGCGGTTTGGTGTACAGATTGTCATTTCTGTTCATCTTTGCCTCTCGTATGACCTTTTCCATCAGGATGTTAAAAAGATCGCACGACATACAGTACCCCTGTCTGAATCCTCGTTCGGTATTAATTGACTCCGATAGATCCTTTTCGACTTTAACTACTGACCTTGTGCCAGTTAAATTTGTCCTGCATAGGCGTATTAATTTTGCAGGAATGCCGAACGCAGATACGACTTTAAACAACTCTGAACGGATGGGGCTGTCGAATGCGGCTTTATAGTCGACGAATAGGTGGAATGTGTCGATGTGAGTCTTTTCCAGGTTTTGGAGCAGTATGAAAATATGGTCTATGGTAGATTGGCTTCAATCGTTGACGCAGCACACAGGGTAGCTATTTATATACGATGGGAAGAAGACTTATTCCTCTATAGTTGGCACATATAGTCTTGTCTCCTTTTTTGCACGGGACGCCGGACGCAGATGTTCCAATCATTGGGCAAAATTCTACTAATCAATTGGTGGATGATCCTGATTAGCTTCTGGCCTTGAAGAGCTCGGCTGGTAATCCGTCGGCACCAGCTGATTGATTGCTATTCTGACCTCATCTTGGCTATATATACCGTCATCAATATATACCGTCATCTCTTATTGGCTCTGTGGTATCTTCTTCACCGTTACTATTTGATACCTTTAGCTTTGCAAAATGATCATTCTAGATCTTCAACACGCTGTCTGTATTTGTCACCAAGTTTTCTTCTCCTTTGGTGCCTGCACCAAAGCCTTCGATTTGGCGTTTTACTCTTTGGTAAAATTTCTGGACTTCATTCTAACTCCTGTACATCTCGAATTGCTCGCGTTTTTCTAGTTTTTTCTTTTGAAAATACGTTTCTCCTCTCTCCTTTTCCCCTGATAATTCTCTCTTGCATTGCGTGTTGCTACTGTTTTCAGGGTTGCCCACTCCTACTCCACTCGTACAACGAGTTTCTTGATGGTGCTGTTCGGTACACAAATGTTGCTTTTGCTGCAGTTTACAGGGGGTGGTCAATTCTTCTGCTATCTGTTGTGTTTGTAGGTTTTCGACGTCGAGTTTCCGTGTTACATTAGATCGCACCTTTGCTGCTACATCAAGACGAGTGCGAACATTGGCTGGTACAAGATAGTGGTCCGAATCGATATTCGCTCCTCGATCGAATGTCTAACACACTGGATGAATGCCTTCCGTCTATCACAACATGATCGATTTGATTTCTCGTTGTTTGATCGGGAGAAATCCAGGTGACCTTGTGTATATCGAGATGCTTGAATCTGGTGCTGCTAACTAACATACTTGTTGCAGCCCCGAAGTAAATCATCCTCAGTGGGGCCAAAAATATTTTCCCTGGAGACGAGGTCTTTTATTCTCCTGTTAACCATAAATCCACAGCCAAATTCATGTCTCGTTTCATGGCAACTATAATTTACTTACTCTACTTGCGGCACATATGAGCTCACTATTTCCACGGATTGCTGAAAGTAACTACCCTAGGTGACACCACGGGGAGGTTAGTGTCCACAATTGAGATAAAGAGGGATCAAGATAAGCCACGGCTGTGCGTTGTTAAGGTCAATCTACAATCCCCTACTTCACCCAGCAGATGTCAAAGTATTCAAATTTCTAGGATATTACAACTTTTTTTATATATATTAAAAATATATTTTTAGTTTTTATTTGATTATTTTTTAAACTATTTTTATTGTCTCAAAGTATCTTGTATGTGTGTGTGAATATAACAAATTATTATTACAAACAAATATCAAAAACTAATAAATGTTTTTAAAAGCAAACAAATTCTTGTAAATAAATTTCAGCAGATAAAAAATATTCAATTAATATTATTTTTTTCTTAATTTTTAATTTATCTTTTTATTTACAAAAATATACATTTTAAAATATTTTTTTTCGGTGTATATTTTTTTAATTAGCATGAAAATATTAATTATGTACAGCACAAATACTGCCGTCGAACACCAATAAAAACGCACTGAAACCAATTCGTACTCCTGAAATTATGCACCATAATTTTTTTTAGAGATTTTTCAAAATAATTCCAGAAACTCACCCAATGAAAATACTTAATTCAAATTGTATTTATTAAACATTTCTTTCGAGAAAATCGATTTCATTAAATATGTATATATTTATTTATACATACATTCATTTTAATGTTTGTATAAATTTTGTAAATAATTTTTTTTTATATATGTATAAAATAATTGTAAATATTATCTCTGTGTAAATGATGAAGATACAATAATTTATTTTTTTATTTATACAAATGTTACTTCTTTTTTTCAATTCTGTAATTTAGATAATGACCGCAACTGTTGAAACAGTATCGGAACAATTGGATTTGGCATCTATATTGCCACCGGATCGTGCCATTGCTAGATCCATAACATTATCGGATGCAGATGTTGGTAAGTACAGTATGACTATTATTTTTAGGATAAAATCATAATGCTCAGTCCGATGGAATCCAGATGGCTTTAATCAATTGCCCTCTGATATGCGAGTGCAATCGACTTCTCGGTTCCCTTACTTTTATGCATTCATGCTAATACAGGGTTGCCCATATTCGACGGACCCATCTGGCAACGCCATAACTTTTGACAGAGATGTCACATAAAAAACATTAAAAAATGACAGAAGTGCGCCTTCTAAGCACACACAGCGTTTATACGGCCACACTGGTTAAGGCTCTTTACATCCGAAGAGGCCATATAAAAATCGAAATTAAAAAAATTAGGCCTCCAAGAACATCCCAAAAACGCCGTTCTCAGCAGTTGGGCATGGCTCGGTCCACTTTACAACGGATTATTCGCATTGATTTGCTTTTATTCCCGTACAAAATTCAAATTGACGCAAAGAATGTTGCCTGCGGACTAGTCTCGTCGATAGGAATGGGCTTCAGTCATCGAAATTTCCAGAACGTAGCAATTTTGAACAAAATTATGTGTGATGAAGCCCATTTCACATTGAATGGGACCGTAAATACGCAAAATTGCCATTTTTACGCCACTGAAAATCATCAGGAGATTCAAGATGTGCCTCTTCATGACGAAAAAGTCACAATTTGGTGCGGCGTTAGTGCGAAAACGGTAATTGGGCCGTTTTTCTTCCAAAATGAAAATGGCCATGCTGTTACCAGGAGCGTTATCGCGACATGATGACCAATTTTGTGATGCCAATTATTCGTCGAAAGCTGGACGAATAATAAAGACGGCGCTCCGCCGCACACAAGTCGCATAACAATCGATTTTCTGAATAATTTGTTTCCGGGCCGTTTGATGTCGAAAAGTGGTGATTTGGACTGGCCACCGCGTTCGCCCGATTTGACGCCGCCTGACATCTTCTTGTGGGGAAATTTAAAGTCAAAACAAGCCAAGAACCGTAGAAGAGCTCAAGGACAACATTCGTGAAGAAATATCCACTACTCCGGCCGAAATGTTGGCAAAAACGATGGAAAATGCAGCAAAAAGGGCACAATACGTCATCATCCCTCGCAGCTTTTACTTTGTCCTCGAATGTTAAAGTAGACAACGTTCTCCTCACCCTTAGTTTTGGCCAGACTTTCCATTGAAGACCGGTCCAAGCCCATTACAAGGAGAGTCTATTCTCTGTTCTCCTTCCTTCATAAGACTACCCACTTCTTCACCAGCAGTGTCTTGTTCTGTAGAACAAAGACTCCGAGTATTCGTTCTGTCGTGAACTCTCTGCCCTAACCTCTGATGAAGCCCATATGCCTATTAGTAGCATATAAAAGATATTCATGCGAGTTGGTCATCTTATCCTCGGCTCTCTCCGTTTGTTTGTCTTCCTCCTCTTCAATCCTTCTGGCACCAATCATGAAGTAGACAGCGTTGAATACTTAAATACTACTACTTACCCTTAGTATTGGTCAGACTTGCCATTGAAGACATGTCCAAGCTTATAACAAGGAAAGTCCCTAATTCGTTCTCCTCCCTGTGGATGGCTTCCCACTTTTTCACCAGGAATGTCTTTATATGTAAACCAAAGACCTCGAGCATGCGTTCTGTCATGAACTCGGTGCCCCAACTCCTGACTTTGCTGCCGTATCACTCCGATGGAAGTTTATCTGGATGACCTTAATTGTAATAAAGTCCTTCCCGTAGAAGACTTTCACATCTTCTGTAGATCAAAGACTTCGAGCATGCCCCCGCTGGTCCAACCTCTGATGATGACCGTTTCTTGTTGTAATTGAGAAATTTATCATTTCCTCATCAGCTTGAGTTTGATTGTCTCGCTTATGAAGACTATGCTTGCCACTAGGGTTTCAGGCTTTAACTCAAATTCTAGCATGAGATGCAGCAGTTGCTAGATGATCTTATTATTGACTGCACCCATTACCCCCTTATGGGTCTCAATTTGTATTTAACCGGGGCACTATTATCGACGATCAGATGGCGACTTATTACCAATTGTAGCAATTACCTTTCTCTTTCCTAAAGTCCTATTAGTCCTTTTTAGGATTCCCGGTCTTCAAGGTATTACAGCCAGCTTCGCCGCTCTCAGACAATGGATTCTCGTAACTACATTAGATAATCTTCCTGGAATTTGCAGGTGCTGAGATCAGTAGGGTCCTTCCCCTTTTAAGGATTCCCGGTATTTATCGAATATGTCGATTCATCGCTCGTCTACATCCAGTTTCGCCGCTCTCAGTTAATGAATTCTCGTAACTGCATTAGATAATCCCCCTTGAATTCGCAGCTGTTCAGATCAATAGGGTTCCACCTTACAGCAGTTGCTCCATGGTCTTATTATTAACCGCATCCATGACCTCGTTATCGTTTCTTTCTTAGTTTGCCGGACGTACTATTCTCGTCGATCACTGCATAACAGATCGTTCTTATTTCTCCTCTGGATGATGGCTCCTTCCCAACTGTTACTACCCTCCTGCTTTTTCGTAAAGTCTTTTAGAAATTACGGAAGATTCCGATGCAGCCTTCTACTTCTGGTTATTAGAATCAGATTCGTCACCCTCAGTCGATGGTGGCCATCTCCTTGAACTTTGCTCTCTTTTCCTTTTTTGTGGATTTTACATTCACCATCTCTTCCGGAGATCTAATCCTTACGCCGCATTTGAGGAAGTGGAGTGAAGATCAGGCTTAGCAATATCTTTGCTCACTTCTTCCACCATCTTAACAACCTCTTCGTTCATTCGGCATTCTATAACGGTTATTTTAAATTCTTAAACTCAGATCCGTATTTGCCTGTTGGATGCGTTCATGTGTCCACATCTGTTCGAGATGTCTGCTCATAATTGCAGACTGACATGGCGTGATCAACTACACTCGCCGGTAACTTCTTGTTTTAGAGGAACAACAAGGGATGGCAAATTGTCTCAATGACCTTCTTTATACGTCGAAGCAGAAAATATTCGAACAATTTTCCGAAGAATAACGAACTAGTAACTTTATCAGTGAAGTATTTCGTAATAACGGTGTCCGAGCGGTTCAATTTTCTTCCTCACTTCGATCGGTTGAAGGAGAAGCTGACAACGGTAGTTGGGATCATCAAGCGTGTTTTGCGGACCGATTGAGTAGGGGTGCTATGCGTGTCATATATGGTGGGATATTTGTTGCCTGTGGAACTTATGCTGCACCTATATGGTACATAACTGTCTCATCTGTCTTAGGGCTGAAGAAACTCCTTTGTGTCAGCGGGTCGTCATGTTAGTATGTTTGCCAGTGTGTCGCACTTTTTCCACAGATGCGTTGCAAGTTCTGCTCGGCGCCGTGCTGCTTTATCTTAAGGTGATATGTAGGGCTATCAAGTATAAGCTTAAGCGCAACGTTCTTAGTGGACCGGCCAGAATTTCGCTTCGGCTTCAGGACTGTGTTCTTACCGATGGGGCATGGTTCTCTCAATGCGTTTCTGCATAAAAGTGGTCTGTCCCAGACGGATTTATGTGGGTGCGGGATGGCTGAAGACTGGAAGCATATACTGACGGAATGCTGTTACTATGAAGATATTATAGATTTAACAAATATGGGTATATCGAATGGTGTTGGTACAACTAATTCTTCCCTCCACTAAATTGCTGGGAGGGGCTACTGAATGCTTCGCAGGGAATGCAAAATTGCAGTCTCTGAGAATTCTTCTTGTGTCCGGTTAATGTGTCGTAGCAGGACATCTTTGAACAATTTCTCGAAAGAAAACATACACGCGATAAATAGTCTGTAGCTTTCACGTAGACGAGGAACTACTCCAGATTTTGGGATTGGTACCGCTAATGCTTCCTTTCAGTAAACGGCTGGCCGCATAAGTGTTGCTGAATGCTTTGTACGAAATCCAAATTGATTCTTTGACAATCCTTCTTATCTCAATAGTTTCCACTCTGACCAGAATCTACTTCAGGTGTTGATATTGGCACCACTTCCCGTTAACGATTCGCAGGACAAGGTTTAATAAATGCTTTGAAGGTTCACAAACGCGGAGATTGGTCTGTAGCTTCCACGAAGATCAGAATCTACTTCAGATTTTGGGATTGGTGCCACTAATGTATTCTTGCAGTAAAATGCTCCTGTCGTGCTTTGCACGATTTGCACTACCGAAAACTCAATAGTGGATGTGGTTTTCTTTCGATCACTAAGCATATGATCGTCTCCAGGCTTTAAGAAAACTTTGGGACAGACTCTTCATGTTCAAATCTCTTTCAATTGTTTGTGGATTTTGAGGTGTATTTGGGAACAGTTTCAGTTGTTTTTTTTTATTTCGATTTACTTTTATACAAATTTTCCAACGCTACGTAGCTGGCTCGCCGCTCATCTCCTGGTCTTGAATTGTATCATCACTGACCTCTCGCTTTGTCTGCAATGGAAAATAAAATCAAATTAATGTTCTAATTTCAGGAAGTGCAAATGTTAGCGTTACCAAGGCCTCGGTTTTGGGCGGTGACAATGGTAACGGAAGTACTGGCGGAGCTGTTGGCTTGGAAAATGGCAGTCTATCCGACGAGGACGAGGAAGATGATGACGATGAGAATTTCTGGCATACTTCTGTGGGTAAATTTAAATTCACCTTGGATACATTGCCGCAGACCTTGCAGTATATACATCAGTTATTGACGGTGAGTCCAAAATTTCGGAACTATTCCATAGAAAAAAAATAATTTACGTACCTATGTTTTTATTACAGGAAATACCAACCATCAAAAAACCAGAAATACTCTACTACGTTCTGCAATGTTTAAATGTCATGGCCTTGCATGGTGATGCCCTGACAAAGGCTGCCCGAGAACATCGTGGTTTCTTTATATGGTGTCAGGAGAATTTACTGATAAAGAAGTAAGTCTAAAGATTTTTATTTTTCGGAAATTATCTTAATTGCGATTTGTTTCCTTTTCCAGCCTCTGGGAACTTTGCAATGCCGAACATTCGCACATCTGTCAAGTTGGAGTTCCGCTGCTTTTGCACTGCATTACATTACCCCTGGGTTCGGATGTATTTTGGCGTGTGGTCCAAGAGGCCTTTCACGATACCGATTGGCGTGTCCGATTCACAGCAGTTGAACGAGTCACTGTAATTACACGTTTTATGGATTCCACACCGCTGCGCACCGAAGTTGGCCTGCAAACGGCATTGGCTACGGCATTTTGTCATTTAATTGCCAGCATGGATGACATTAATGTCTATGTAGCCCAGAGGGCTACACTGTACATTGGAACCATACATGATACGGCAATTCGGTCACTCCTCTTCTGCTTGGAATCACAATTCGATTTATTTATTGTTGACCGTCCCGTGGTATTACAGTCAGTTTATCAGCTGCATAACTCTTTGTCGGATCGTAAAGTTTTGACATGGGAATTCTTTTTGAATCGTTTCGATACGTTGTTTGTGGAGGCCCAAATTACGCTGGAGAAATGTGGTGATATTTCTTATTTAAGAGATTTAAGGAATTCCGAAAATGGCAGTGAGGCTTTGTCATCGAAAATATTAAAGGCCCGTGAGGCCTTAAGTCAAAATGATTCGGCAACTGTGGGTATGGCGAAGACCCTGAGTGCATCGTTTGGCACCAAATGGCCCTATAAAAGAACCATGTCAGCACCGGCCAGCATGATACCCAGACAGGATTCGAAATTTGGTAAGTTTCCCCAGGAGTAAAAGAATGAAGAATTTTTATTGATATTTTATTTCGTTCGTTTACAGTACCCGACAAAGAGAAAATCTACAGCCGCCAAATATCGGCCCCAATCTTAAAACGGAAAACTTCACGCTTTGGTTTGGGTCAGTTTTTAGGCTCTAGTAGTGGAACTAGCCAAACATGTCCTAGTTATAGTTATCCAACAGCTAGCAATACATTAACACATCGTACGGCTTACAGTGCTCATATAACCACTCACTCTGTAACGTCGTCACATGCACACTCACAAGTCCCCGGTCCCGCTAACACCACCTCCTCCAATGTACCCTGTCCCATACACAATCCCACCACAGCACCCGGTCCTTCGGGATCATCCCAACATTTTGTCTTCTCCTCCAGTTCCTCATCCCATCCCGCAAATACCAGTAGTAGCATTGCACAAATAGCAACAACATCAACTTTAACCTCGACTCATAGTCAAAGTCATCAGTATTTAGTGCATTGTGTAGCGCCTCCTAGTCAAACGCTAATTCATAGTCCAATGCCAACGTTACAAGAAGCTGATCACCACAAGCAACAACACACCAAGTCCCAGCCCTCGACGCAATCCCACCAATACCCCTATCCCCTGCACTCCTATCATTCCCATTTCCAGAAACATCCGTCGGCACCGAATCTGCTGCCACCCCCACCACAATCCCTACCAGCAGCACCGGCACCCAGTCCCACTCCTTCAGCTTCAGCTATGCCAATGAGTTGTACTTGTGATGTCGGTTGCACGACCAGTGCTCATGTTCAACCGGCACCTCAAGGTAGGTTGTAGATGCATGCGATTTTACTGTCTTCTGTTCTGTCAAAAAATATGTCTGTCTTGTTCTCTCACGCTCTCTCTCTATCTCTCTGTATCTTTCGCTCTCTCTCTCTTATAAGTCTTGATGTGAACGAACGTCGTATCAACATAACTGATAATCTACTCCGCTACATATAATTGTTGTAACGGTGTTTTGTCTCTCTCTCACACACATACATACACCCACAAATACCACTCCGCTCTCTTGTTTAGAAAATAAAACTACCGTTATTTATTGTTCTACTCTAACATAGTTTTTTTATAACTAATTTATTTATTTGTTTATTTCTAATTTTTTTTATAAAAACTAAAAATGTAAAAAAATATCGACTACGAACTTGACTCCATCCATACAACGAACGCCTTGTATGTATATTCTCTCTCAATCTATCTCGCTCTGTGGTTCTCTGTTATTTGTACAAAACTGTAAAAACATGTACCTAAACAACTATGTAAATATGTAACCAAACTGTTTTTATAAAAATGCATTTAATTTCTTTTTTTATAATTCTTTTTTTAAAATAATAGATTTATGGCTAAATTTCCACAGGCCCAGCCATTGTATGGATTTTCCAGGCACATGTAATTTTATCGCTTTTAAAAACTCTTTGTACCTCTCCTAAGATTGCATCTTTCCTAACCACAAAAAAGACACTCTTGGCTTGCGAGAATAGAGTGTTCCCTGAAAAAAATTTGACTGTTTCCAAAATCGAAGAGATATTTACCCTGAAAAAAAAGCTTGAACGCATGTTGTTGTTGTCATATTTTTTCACACATCCATCCTACCAAACTGCAAAATCCTGATCCTGAAATACGAAATCGCTTGTCGAATGTTATCTTGACCCTTATGAAATTTGCATGTAAAATAGAGCTTATCCTTGATCTTCACTTTTTTTAAAAATATTTTTCCCTTGGACTTGTTGTTCCGATGGCGCTCAATTAGATGCGGAGTTGGTTGTTAGAATTTCGCCCAATTCCATAAAAGAATAGTGGCATATAAAAAACGTATTTATAATATCCCAAAGCTATAAATCATGTCTAAATTTTAGAATGGACTGAAGTCTTTTTGTTCTGATGGCGCCCAACATAAGGCAAGACTTTTTACAAGTTGAACATTGTGGGCTTCCGTTCCTATTATTTGATGTCTGCTGTTTTGAAGAAGACTTATGGTTGCGATGGCGCCCAATTGGAGGCAGAGATTTTGGTTAAAATGGCGCCCAACATAATACAAAAGTTGTACTTTCTCAAAGCTATAAATGCTGTCTAAATTTTGATGTGGACTGAAGATTTGTTGTTCCAATGGCGGCGAACTGAATGCAAGATTTCTTACAAGTTAATCATCCAATATTTGCCCCCTTCCAGCGTTAAGATTTGATGTATGATGTTATGTACGGCATATGACGGGCAATTAGGAGCAGAGATTGTTGTTAGAATGGCGCCCAACCTAAACAAGATTTGTGGCATATAAAAGACTGAACTTCAATGATATTTATTGATGTATACATTTTGGAGTGGACTGAAGACATGTTCCGATGGCGCCCAACTAATGGCATAACTTGTTACATACTGGACATCAAATATTTAGCTGAATATCAAATATTTAGCTGTACATAAAATATTTAGTAGTCTTGTAGCTCCGATGGCGCAATTGGCGCCCAATTAGGTATTGTTTCTAAAAATATTTCGAACTTAATACAAGAGTTACGACATATAAAAGGCTGAACATCAAACATGAATGCGAATGAGCCCAAAACTAATAATTGATGTTTGATTTTTGTTGTTCTAAAGGAGCACAACAAGGACAGAGTTTGTTGTAGCAATGGCGCCCAAATGATGACATGAGCTGTGGGATACATGAGTCTGAACATCAAACATATTTATACACTTCAGTGTTAATATTTGAAGTCCGATATGTTTGCAGTTAATTTGTAGTTCCAATGGCGCCCAACTTATTATAAAACAGTGATTATGGAGACAGCTGGAATTCATGCCATTGCACCATCCTGATCCTAATTGTGCTAATACCATTCGCTATTCACCTGACAATTGATTTTCCTCAAATCTCTGATATGTCTGTTGATCTAGAGGTTCTACTTGTAATTTTGCCAACTCTTAGTAGATCATGACGTGAGTGAAGTGGAGTTTCTCCCCATATGAATATGGTCCACTTTTGCAGCTCTCAGGAAGACGTTCTGACAGCTCCTGCGTATCACTTACCACTGGCAGGCTTATTACTGATGCCCGGAATATTATTATCCACTTGTTTGATAGATTTTTTAATCATTACATTATCTTTTGATCGTAAAACCTGGCGTATATGCTCCATGGATCTGAAGCATGTGTACTTGCGCAAGCAGATGAGGCAGCTCTTGGAGTGTTTGAGAGAAAAATTCTCCGGAAGATCTATGGGCCGATCGGGGTCGACGGTGAATATCGCCGTCGGATGAACCATGAGCTATACCACATATTCTCGGACATCGACATAGTCAGACGAATCGATCTGCAGCAACTACGTTGGCTAGGCCATGTTGCGAGAATGGATAAGGATTCCCCCACTCAAAAGGTATATAAAATCGAGCCAAGTGATGGTTCACGCTGTAGGAGAAGGCCACGAATCCAATGGAAAGATCAAGTAGAAGACAATATCTCGGAACATGGTCTTTCAAATTGGATTTGATGCGCACAATTCCGACACGCTTAGAAATTTTTTTTAGCACGGCTTATGGAACCACCGTTCTGTCACAAGCCAGCTAAGTAAGTAAGGTTTCGGGAAGGATTTGTGTGTGTCAATTAACAAATTGAGGAATTGAGGAATTTGGTAGGGTACCCGATACGGATCATCCAGTATTACCATTACCAGGTCCAACGCTTTGAAGGATTCATGCAAAGTCACTCATCCTAAACTGAGGAATTTAGTCAAGTACCCGATCCGGATCATCCAGTATTACCATTACCAGGTCCAACGCCTTGAAGGATTTATGCAAAGTCACTCATCCTAAACTGTGGAGGTATCTCCTCGGCAGGAATTCGTTGTTCTCTTCACTTCGTCCTGCCACTTTCGAGATTTTAGTCATGTACTCGACCCGGATCATTACCAATAACATTCTGTCCAAGTCCAACACTTTGAATAATTTAAAAATTTCAACGTCACTCATCGTATACTATGGAGGTACCTCCTCGACAGGCACCGATCTTATACGACATAGTACTCTTCGCCCAGGTTACAGGAGCGATACAATCATATTACAATACCAAAATTAAACCAAACTAGAATCCTACTTCCGATAGCGGCTGTCACGCTAGCGTCTATATTTACTCCTGAATCCGATACCGGACTTACTGCCGATTATACCGAAATGCTCATCACCAGCTTTCTCATCGACCTCTTTCAAAAAATGGCTTTCGACAAATTGGGGACTTCAGTCAGGTACACGTTCCCCGGTTCATCTAGCAGATCCGTTCCTGCCGTGCCCAAAGGGACGAAAACTGTGGAAATTTATATCAAGTTTATTGTGGCCCCTCAAACGCTTTTCATCGGCATAGGCAACCCCATATCAGTTTTCCTTTCCCATGACAACGTGTTTTAATTGTGTTAAGGTTCCCACTTCGACCCATTTCTGATTCACGGGAATCTGAGATTTGCTGGAGAGTAGGACGAAAATAATCAGGATTGGATTGGAGATTATGGTGCTCCAACCCAATCAATACCACCAACCCAACCAATACCACTCTCCATACTCCAACCGTAGAGACATGTCTGATAAGTTACCGGCATCTTCTCCAAAAGTTCTCGATCCTGATAATTCCACTTTTTGGCATGATAACCTCTTAATTCCAATCCCAAGAGTGCACGTCCGGCGTGTCTAACCGTCCCCCTGTGGACTGTGTCTAACCGTCCCCCTAAAATCCAATATAAGTATGGCTTTTTTGAACAATATTTTTTGATTTTTCTTCGTTTCTCTTAATACTAACCCCAAAATATGATGTTGAATTTTGCTCATAGAGAACGAAATGAAAACCGCTGTTTATTTTTATTATTTTTTTTTAATTTAAATATGACCCCTGCAAAAAAACTCTGGTATGTATTCCCTCCCACAAAAAATAATATATCCTTAATGTGTTTTCAACTAAAGCTTGACTAAATGCTTATTTAGAAACTTTTTTTTAATTTTGAAACCAATGCAAAAAAACAAACATAACCTTTAACAAACCATAACTAAATGTATAAACAAAATCTATTTTCCTATCTAGATGTAGTGTGTAAGTGTAAAATGTAATATAATATCAAAAAAAAAAAAAAAATCCAACTAAATCCAAATCTAAAATAAAGAGAAATGAACTTGTTTTCTCCAGGAATGGGGGAAATTTTCCTCGCTGGGGGAAAAAGTTCATTTTTCCTTACACCCCAATCTTTCTAATTGAAATTTGTAAAAAATATATTTATATTCATAATATTTCTTTATATTATTATATAATTTCCTTTCCCCCATTTAGATGGTCATATCCATTCGCTGAGCGGCATGAATGATGATGCCTTGGTTGGTCTGCTAAGTCGCATTACGGAATTGGAAGAATCGGATCGTGAAACAATACATTTGTTGGTGTTTTTATTAATGCAATTTATGTCAAGGCCTGATCAGGCTTTCCCCTCTGAGGATAAACCGATTTCGAAGACTCAGGGTATTGTCTTGAAACATCTGTTCTTGCTGTTGGGCCATAATCAAATTGACAAGACATTCCATACATCGCCGGAGAATTTAAGGTAATTTTGTGTATATATTTTCTACAAAAAAAATAAATACCGGACTAGGAACGTCAACATACCGAAAATTATATTGGACCTTTTTTATACCTGAATGTTCTGCAAAGAAAGTTTTTAATTCAACAAGCATCGGGAAAGCCAAATTACAGCGATTATGGTTCGAAAATTCTTGTAAAACCCAATACCGAAATGGAGCGGGACTAGAGGATATCTCAAAACATTGACATTTTAGTTTTCGCCATTCCATTGGCCACTCTGAGAGGACGTACGAAGGGTACGGAGCGATTCAGGTTTGCAATGAACGGGCGTGAACTGGGACCAATTTTGGCGAGATAAGGAGATTCCAGAGAGACAGGCGTGGTCAGAGTGATGTCTTCGTCACTAGAGGACTTAAGGGTACTGAACGTAGATGACCAGGTCGGCAAGTTGAATAGTGTCAATGGCGTACCCCTTGGTATACGTCGTTAAGCTAAGCCAAATAAGGTCCAATGATGGATCCGTGAACTAGGTACGGTGCGGTGGAAAGTTAGGTTTAATGAAAATATCCCAAAGAAACAGGCTCGCCAATGCGGATGATTTAGACAAACTTAAATTTGAGTTCCTTGCTGCTCTTACGATGCTCTTACGGGACTCAAGTCTTCTTCCCATTCTTGGAAAAGTTTTGGAGAGAATTATGGTTGCACGGCTTAGGTTCGGTTTGCGCGGTACTAAGCATTTCGGTATTGGAAGGTACGGGGCGTGGTCTGGGACCATTATGCGTGCTGTGCCAGGGCTTTGTCACATGAGGATTTTGGGGAACTGACAGCAGATTAGCAGATCGGCAAGTTTAGTGAGTGGATGAACAGCGTCAATGATGTACTACCACACAACCGTTGTCATGAGCTAGGTACGACGCGGCGGCAAAAGGGAGACAGGCTCGGTAATGCGGACGATTTTGCTCAACGTAAATCTGAATTCGTTGCTGCTCTTAGGACGTCTGTGAACTAGCTGTCTATTATCTATTATCCTACTGGATAATAGAAATAACCTTGACATATTGTATACCATGTGTGCCGGCATGATCTACAGGAAATAAAGGAGACATTTGGAGGAAATTCATATGGGATAATAGAAATAATTATTGAGGTATTGTTTACCGTGCCGGCATGGTAGCTTTAAGAAGTAGTAAATTTCCAGGTATGAATGGTTTGATTGAAAGTTTGCTTAAAGTCATCGGGAAGGTCCTGCCGCAATATATCGAGTCCGTTTTCACCACTAGCTTTCTCGGTTACTTCCCGATTGCATGGAAGTATGAAATTATGGTTGCACGGCTTAGGGACCACAGTCGTTGGGTTCCCACGGCACTAAGCATTTCAGTGTTGGAAGAAACGTGACGAGGACTGGGATCATTATACGCACTGTGTCAGGGCTTTGTCACTAGAGAACTTTGGGAAACTGAACGAAGATGAGTAGATCGGCAAGTTGAATGAATGCATGAACCGTGTTAATGATGTACTTCCGGGCACACGTTGTCACTTTAAGCCAAATAAGATCAAATGACCGATCCATGATTTAGGTACGATGTGGCGGCAAGAGAGAGACAGGCTCGCTAATGTAGATTATTATTTTGCTCAACATAAATCTGAATTCGTTGATGCTCTTAGGGCCTACGAGAACTAGCTGTCTTAAAGTAAAGAAGACAAATGCGGTTTCCTACTGGTTAATAGAAATAACCCTTGACATATTGTATACTATGTGTGCCGACATCGTGAGTCTAAGTGTCAAGTTTATCTACAGGGGTTACGTACCAGCTCTACGACGATCACCTCGAGATGGGGGAAAACCAAGGGCATTTACTAGGAAATTTCTTTCGTGGTAGGAGACTTTATCATTTCCTTCGTTGTTTGATGAGTTGTGAGAGCCTCCGGATTTGGATCGTATAGGAGATCCGATTAGAAATAGGAAATCACAAGGTATGCATGGTATGGCTGGATAGTTGCTTAAAGCCATCTGGAAAGTCATTTCGTTTTTACCAGTGTCATTATGTAGGGTCACTTCCCGAGAGCATGGAAGGGCGCCCAAGTAGTGGTGTAGCTTAAGTCGCCCGATCGAGTAATCCGCGCCTGTGTCGGGCCTAAGTCTTCTTCCAGTTCTTGGGAAAGTTCTGGAGATGATTATGGTTGCATGGCCTAGGGAATGCTATAGTGAAGCTACACCAGTTCGTGCGGCATTAGGTATGCGAGCACCGTAGGGTAACTAGGAATAGCTATATCCGAGAGAATGAATTTTCTTGTACACTTTGATCGGTTGAATGAGAAGCTGACAGCGGTCTTCTCGACCGCCAAACGTATTTTTTGCGGACAGATGTACCATATATAGAGGGGCTGTTCGTTGCCTGGGCAAATTATCGTACAAAGCCAGTTAGACTGCTAGGTCAGAGGAAGCTCCTTTCGAGTCAGCGGGTTGTCATGTTAGCATGTTTGCAAATGTGTCGAACTGCATCCTTTCAATTGAGCTAGAGCGAAGGTTTTCCATACCGCGGGTATACGACTTCACGGTTCACGCGGCATAAGGTAGGTATCCGAAAGAATAAGTTCCCTTGTACACTTTGGCGCGTGTTTTGCGGACTAATTCAAATTAGTAGAAGATTCAGCTGTGAGGTGAGCCTGAGCGGAGGTTTTCTGTACAGCGGGTGCCCCATATCTGTGGATCTAACACAGTAGTTGGTGTGGTTCCTTGGTTAGATTCGAGGGATGTATACGGATGAACTCTCCAAGGAATGTGCCTTATGTATACTCTCCGATTGGTATAACACTAGGGTGCCCTTGCGCTAGTGGGTGTTAATCCAAGTGTGGCCCAGTCACCTACACGTTTTATTTAACCTATATAAAATAAATTGTTCTAACATTCTCCATTTTTTATTCTCTTGCAGAGCCTCTGCTGTCTTCAATGCCTTTATGGCCAATTTACCACAAGTTTTGGATCAAAATCACCTAATTGGTGGACTCATTTTACCCTCCGTTATGCAGGTGATACTCTATGCCCCCAATCCGAATAATAATGCCGCCGATTCGTATCAAAATCTTGTCTTCAATTATTCCCTCTGGTATTTGGAACAATACCCGCGTCGTAATTGGATGTTTACTATGCTTGTCGTGCTCTACAAGTATTCTTATACCCAACCTCCGCAAAGTGGTTATGTAAACTCAGCCATTCGCATTATAATGAATAGTTTACGTAATCATTTTCATCAGTGTCGTCGTATACCGACGACTACGATTTTGGATATACAAGGTACTTCTAGATCACGAGATGTTAGTCAACCGTCATTGGGCACGGATCCCGATGATAAGGAACAAAGTCCACCGGCCAGTCCGATGTTTCCGTCGGAGGGTACAAGTGGCGCCTCGAAGAGTAAGGGTCAGAATGTGGCCTTTACACCGAAGTTGCAGCATGCTTTTAGGAAATATAATGACTCGAGTTTGGATGCAGATGAAACTGAATCGGAATTGGTGGCCATACCGGAAAGTGATTTGTCGGATAGCACCTTGCATGGTAGTAGTGCACCGGTAAGTAAATTTCACTCCCAAACAAACAAATTAATTAATTGTTGTCTGACTCTTCCAGGGTTCCTTTGATGATACCATACACTTCGAGGAAATCACACCCTCCAAATTGGAAGCTTTGCGTAATCGTCGCACCGCCGAGGATAATCTGAAGAATCAAAAGACCATGATTACCACAAAGACCGGAGATACTTATACGACAAAAATTAAAACCACAGCTGCGGAAACCGTTTCCACCACCGTTGTGGCCACTCACTCACGCCATAGTCTCCAAGAGGGCGTACGCATGATTGTTACCCCCTTAGTGGGCACCGAACCCTCGGAAACAGCTATCATTAGTCCTCCTGTAGATGTTCATAGAGCTGTTACCGTGCGCAATAAATCTCAATCTTCAGACACGGCACATTCTGCAACTTCGAAAATGTTTGCCGCAATTGCCACGAACCATTTGAAGGCCTTGGGTGCCCTACAAGATATACCAGCCAAAATTACCGACACCACGAAATCGCAATCTTCGGCAAGTTGTTCCCGTTCCGCAAATGGTAGCTCGGCTGAAAGTTCAGACAAAAAATCAAGTGCCAAATCATTGACCGTCGAACAGCCACCGCTGCAGAGTGCTGCATCTAAGAAACCCATGGGCAGACATAAGACCATCATTGAATGCAGTGCTGGAACTTCATCTTCCTCGAATGGTAACGATGATTCCCGGCTAAGTGCCAATCACAAAAAGGCATCCAGCAAATCTTTGAAATCCAAATCGGAAAAAGCCTACGGTTCCCCTGATTCTCCTCTTTCGAAAATGAGCGTCATGCCCAATCCGGTGGATGAACTGGAACAGAATAATCTACCACCACCTAAAAATATTGCAGCCCTAGAAATCCCAACCCCTGAACGTCTGCTACCCATTGGCACCCAAGAAAGTGTGTCCGCCATTGCTGAGCGTATGCGTGAAGGTTTAAATTTACCCGATATAAGTCATCTGAAACAGGACAGCTTAGATGTTTCGGAAAGTACCAAGGGAGATGTAACACCCAGTAGTCGTACCAATTCACCACGACGTTTAATTAAACAAGTTGCTTTGGAAGAGCCCAGTGGACATCAGCAGCATGGTGCCACAACACCGCTACCCCGTGAGGATGGTGGTCCTGATTTACATACATCGATTTTGAAAGCGGTTCAGGAGGGTAAACTAAATGGTGGCGGTGGTGGAGGAGGAGGTGGAACTACATGTGCCACCGCAACTGGGGCTAATGGTAATGGTTCGGCAAATATTCCCGCTAATACTGCAACACGTTCGGATAGCTCCAAGAAACCAAGGCAAAAAATGACACCATTTGCCGTTGACATCAATGCCATACCGGATATACGTTCTCGTTATGCCGGGTCATGGCCACCACCACCCTACCAGCCACCAGAAGATCCCGATGATGATTTGGACGAGGGCCAGGAAAGTAGTACTCACGCCCCGCATATTACACAGCCGAATCGAGTGGTAAGTATGAGGGGTATTCTACTTTTTCTTTCTGGGTGTTGAAAAAAATATTTTTGTTTAATCCACGCTTTTTATTCTTTAAAAATCCACGCCTTTAAAAGTCTACGCCTTTAAAAGTCTACGCCTTTTCGGGGTGTTTAAAATTATTCATTAAAAATCCACGGTGTTGAAAAAATAGCCTTTGAAAATCCTCGCCTTTTTCGGGGTGTTGAAAAAATATTATTTCAAAATCTTCACCTTTTTCGGGATGTTGAAAAAATATTCTTTAAATGCACTCCTTTTTCGAGACTTCACTACAGGCCGTGGATATGGAATTAGGATCCTCTTAATCGCCAAGGTTTACGTCCCTACTCATCATCTGAGAGGACTCACCTTGATTTGGATGAGTCACCAGGATTGCTACTGTATTTGTCACTATCTTCCTTGTCTGTCAAGGGTGACTGGTCCCAGAGTTGATTCGGGATGCCCCCCTACTAGGACGGAAGGAGCCGGTTTCCTCCATAAGGTTGAGGAGAAGACCCTTCTGCCTCTCCAGGCTTTCGTTTACGTCGTCGAGAGTAACGGGGGCTGCGGAAAGTGTGGTCCAGTGGAATAGCGTGGGTCGTCAACATTTGTGGGGGTTTAAGAGTTCGAGACTGAGGGTGCCACAGCAGCCACACCAGTATCAGTCAAAAATCGCATACATTGTTTTTAAATTTTTGGATGGGGTTGTTAAAATTCGGCTCCATTGAAACAGATTTTAGTGAGGATTTGAGATCGGCCATGGCATAACCTTTTACCATGGTAAGGACTCGACAACTAAGCTTGACCAAACTTGTGGAGGCGCCCAAGTATCAACAAGGCTCCGTTCAAATACAGTCGGGAAATGTCGGACCCTGACTGCAAACCGTAAAACACTGATGAGCACGAGGTCGCTTGACACCACAGCGTTAGGGAGGTCACTTTGGAATGTAGTTACCCAAAACCTTTGAGATGGATATTTGGGATCATGGACACTCGGTCGGTTTCCTCCGACACTCTCCCCCAGGAGCCACTGATTGTCCGTGACTGTTTATTTGAGATTCACAGCTACCCAAAGAATAATATTGGGCTTCCAACTATTCGTAACCTGTGGACGAGTCCGTTAGCATTCAGCTCTTCTGCCCGAAGGCGGAGTGTTTGGGTGTTAAAAAATATTCCTAAAAAATGCCTTATTATTTTGGGTGTTGAAAAAATATTTTTTAAAAATTCCGATTTCAATTTTTTCCTCAAATTTCCATTACAGAGTAGCAGACGTGTCGGCGATTATACGGTATGCGATCGCTGCTCCGAATGTGGTGCTTTATTGGAGGAATATACCGATGAGGAAATAGGTCTGCTCATTGTTATACTGGGTACATTTATACATCGTGAACCGGCAATGGCTGCACCATTCCTACCGGAAATATTAACCATTGCATCCAAGTAAGTTCCAACAAAATTTTACACATTCGAAGTCCGACTAACAAATATTTTATCTTCATAAGAATTTCTTCCACCTCTACGTTTGCCTGGCAAGGAGAAAATGGTCCACCCTTGGTTTGCAGTGCCCAGGCAATGGCATTGCAGTTTTTGAGATGTGTGCTGCATCAATTAGCTCCGAATGGTATTTTCCTGCAGATACTACAAACCGAAGTTGTCAGTAAGTAGATTCGAGATTTCCTTATTTTCAGAATTGGTATATAAAATTAATTCCTTTCTCTTCCCTTGCAGTGAAAGTTCGTCGCACAACCTTCCGCAGTATTGCCAAGGCCTTGCAAGATTTCCAAGAGTTGAATGCCTCCAGTCCCATATATATGGTCTGTGAAGCGTTGCAGGCGAAAAAATCCCTTCCCTTGGAATCACTACCCATAATATTCCGTAATATGTCAGAATATCTCCAGTGTGTTGCTCCAGATGCCAATATCGTACAATCGGCATGGCCACAAGCTATGGCCAGTCTCGAAAGTCTTCTACGACAAGTTATTGTCATATTACCGAATATTACCAATCACGATTATCTGCTGGATTTAATTGTATCAACATTGCGTTTAAATTGTGTACCCAAAACACTACTCGATCCATATTCAAAAATTGTTGCCTATTGTGTGCAGCATACAAATCTAGAGTATTCCGTACTCTATGATATTTGCGTCTATAGTCGTTCATTCTCACGTGATCGTGATAAGCAGTATTTATGCCGTCAACTGATTTTTGAATTTGTCCAAGCGCTGAAATTTAAAATCAACATTCCCGATCATAATTTGCTAATGATTATTGGATTTGTTCTATTGGATGCTGGTGGTACTTTGCCACCGGGAACATTGCCGGGTATACCGGAAATACCTTCTGCATTGCCTACGAATGCATCGGACTGCTTGAGACAGTATATTAATGATGTTATTGATTTCTTGGCGGATTTCCATACGCTCAGTAAGATTAAGGTAAGTTGGAAACGTCTAATTTATTTGTATATAAACACTCAGCCGCTTTGACTCGTCTATATAGAGACACCTCAGATAGTCTTTCTAAAAACTCCCTGTCATATGAAGCTTTACTGCCCCTCCTTCAGACCCTCTATTTAAAGACTACCTGTCCCAACTTTAGCATCTCTCATAAATACATATACCTCATGACCCGTCTTCAGGTAACCTAAATGTTCACTTCCCGTTCCAACACCTGGGTCTACATTCATTTCTTCTCAATACTAAATAAATGATTTACCATTATTTCTGCTCCTTGAGCTCGTGAAAAAACCTTCCACGGGTTTCAGCTGATTTCCTGGACCTTGAGCACCTGATATCCTGAACTTTGGGCTATCTAGACCTTCATGCTATCAGTACATTGTTCACCTATATAGACCCCACGCATATAAACCCCCACAAGCATCAGCCTGACTATATTGACTATCTAGGCTTCAGTTCGACTACATCGACACATTAATCTTTAGTTCTCCTATATCGGCACCAATTCACCTACGAAGACTCCCTGAGAATTAGCTGACCTATATGGACTTCTTCAGCCTCAGGTCGTTTTCACAGATTCTCTGAGTTTCAGCTAACATGTATAGACTTCCTGAGCTGCAGTTCGTCGATATAGACTTCCTGAGCCGTTCGTTTATAAACTCTCTCTCTCTCTCTGAGCTTCAGATCGTCTATAAAGATTCTCTGAGCTTCAGTTCGCCTATAAAGACTCCTCAACTTGTCTATAGAGGCTTATGAGCGTCAACTCGTCTATATGCATTCCTTGGGCTTCATATAGTCCTTAAAGAATCAGCTAATTTATAGACTCCCTCTTCTTACCTATAAAGACTGCCCGAGCTTCATCTGACCTATATACAATCCCTGAGCTTCGACTCGCCTACATAGAATACCTAAGACTCCCTGAGGTCCAACTCGCCAATAAAGAATCCTTGAGCTTCAGGTCGCTTGTAAAGACCCTGTGGCTCAATTCGACTATAAAGTCTCCCCGAGCTTAAGGTCGTCTTTATTGACTTCCTTGACAGGCCGCTTAATGGACTGAACTTCAGCTCACTTATAGAGAAAACCTTCAGCTCGTGTATAAAGACTCTCATCAGCTCGTCTATAGAGGGTCACGTCAGCTCATCTATAGAGGCTCCATTCAGACTCGTCTATAAAGACCCCTTTCTGCTATAAAGACTCTCTTCAACTCGTCAATAAAGACTACCTTTAGTAGTCTATAAAGACTCCCTTCAGCTCGTCTATAAAGACTCCTTTCAGCTCGTCTATAAAGACTCCCTTCAGCTCGTCTATAAAGACTCCCTTCAGCTCGTCTATAAAGACTCCCTTCAGCTCGTCTATAAAGACTCCCTTCAGCTCGTCTATAAAGACTCCCTTCAGCTCGTCTATAAAGACTCCCTTCAGCTCGTCTATAAAGACTCCCTTCAGCTCGTCTATAAAGACTCCCTTCAGCTCGTCTATAAAGACTCCCTTCAGCTCGTCTATAAAGACTCCCTTCAGCTCGTCTATAAAGACTCCCTTCAGCTCGTCTATAAAGACTCCCTTCAGCTCGTCTATAAAGACTCCCTTCAGCTCGTCTATAAAGACTCCCTTCAGCTCGTCTATAAAGACTCCCTTCAGCTCGTCTATAAAGACTCCCTTCAGCTCGTCTATAAAGACTCCCTTCAGCTCGTCTATAAAGACTCCTTCAGCTCGTCTATAAAGACTCCCTTCAGCTCGTCTATAAAGACTCCCTTCAGCTCGTCTATAAAGACTCCCTTCAGCTCGTCTATAAAGACTCCCTTCAGCTCGTCTATAAGACTCCCTTCAGCTCGTCTATAAAGACTCCCTTCAGCTCGTCTATAAAGACTCCCTTCAGCTCGTCTAAAAAGACTCCCTTCAGCTCTTCTATAAAGACTCCCTTCAGCTCATCTATAAAGACTCCCATCCGATCGTCTATAAAAACTGCCATCCGACCGTCTATAAAGACTTCCTCCGATCGTATATAAAGAATCCAATCCGATCGTCTATAAAGACTCCCATCCGATCGTCTATAAAGACTCCCATCCGATCTTCTTAAAGACTCCCATCCGATCGTCTAGAAAGACTCCCTTCGAATCGTCTTTAGAGGCTCCCTTTAGCTCATCTATAGATTCTCCATTCATATTCGTCTATAAGGACTCTCTTCTGCTATTCCATAAAGACTCCCTTTTGATCGCCTATAAAGATTTCATCTACTTCGATTGAGCAATATAGAGTAGATAAAGGCTCCCATGATTTTGTCTCTAATTTTTGTTCCTTGTCTCATTTCCAGAATTTCAAAAATTCCCAAACCCAAAATGGTTTGGGAGAAGACACATTGGGCGGTGTCTTGAAGGGAGCTGTTTCTCAATATTTAGCCTTGGAAATGTCGAGAGGAAATTCACGAGACAACAAGGCCGTAGCGAGGTATCTACCATGGCTATACAATGCACCCTCATCGTTGCAGCAAGGGTAAGTCTGGAATAAATAAAATAATGTATCTTATAAAGACATATTTAATTATCTCCCCTAGTCCTAAGGAATTCACTGAATGCGTGGGCCACATGCGTCTACTCTCCTGGCTACTACTTGGCTCTTTAACCCACATGGCGTTGATGCAAAGACGTGCAGCCATTCACATTTCCCCAACAGCTAATCAACCTACAACGACCACAACAAATCCGCAAACAGGTGGTCATCATCCATCGTCACATCCCAATTCGAGTCATCAACCAATACCGCAAGAAGCTTCCTGCCACATTGCTGATCATATTCAAGTTATATTTGCCGGTTTTGCAGAACAATCGAAAACATCGGTACTGCATATGTCTTCCCTTTTCCATGCCTTTACATTGTGCCAATTGTGGACTGTGTATTTGGAACAAATTGCACATACATCGAATAATCCAGAGGGTAATACAATGGGTGTACTTTTCGAATTTTGGGCTAAGGTGACACCATGTATTTTGCAATTGGTGTCACATTCCAAGCATAAGGATTCCAATGATTTTTCACAGAATTCCAATGCAAAGGTAAATACTTTGTTATTCCATCGAACTTCCATAACTCGAACCACCATTATCCCGAAAAAATATCGTCTTACGGAAAGTTCGAGTTATAGAATTCGACTGAATTTCATTTCTTTAAAATTAAAATTAATTAATTTTGATATTTTAGCTTTCGGAAATGGTTAATTTGCATTTCTTGAGTCTACTGGAAGCATTGAAGGAAACCAATTCAACGATTTTGAGTAAGCTGTTGCCATTATGGAGTCCCGTATTGTCATCACATACTCAGGTACTTTTTACAGATTTGGTTTAATATAAATTTCAGCTGCAATACGATTTTTTCTTTTTATTTCATTTTAGCTTTCGGATACTCTGCATGTACGCCTACAAAATGTCCGTGACTATGCTCCCGACTATGAGGAACAACAAACGAATAATGCCGAAGTCCTTTTGAAGTGGCTGCAACGTCTGCAATTTAAAATGGGACAAATTGAGCTGCAAGCATCCACCGCAACACAATTCTATTCAATATAAATTAAAGAAAGAAAAAAAACAAGTTAATTTAAGTTAAATTAAATTAAAAAATTACAATTATAATTTAATAATGATAGGATAATTAGAAGAGAAAAAGAACCGGTTACAATAGAGCCCAGCTCTTTTGCGATTTTTTGAAATGTTCTTTTTGTTTTATAATCACAACAATCTATGTTAAACAATTGATGTGTATGTGTGTGTTTTTGTAGTAAAAAAAACATCAAACAAATAGCCAAAAATTTACATGTTGAATGTTAATGTGTCCAAAAAGAAATAAATAAAAAGAATTGAAGTAATTGAAATTAAAATTAGTCTATTTTTGTTCTTAATCATAGACGGTGTAATTAACACCACTTGATTTCTCTTCATCGAGGGGATCGGTAACTTCATCTTCTTCATTAAATGTTTGATCGCCTTCAATTTGATTGGTTGTTCTCTTTTCCGTCGAACGATAATTTGTAAAGGATGGATTCGATTTTAAGGCATCTTCATTTGGTAGTTTCATTTTGATCTTTTCCATACGTTTAAGTTTGGCAGCCAACCGTTCTGTTGCTTGTTTTTCTTGTAGCTCCTGGAATGGTAAAAAATAAATTAATTAAGCTCTGTATAATTTATTTTAAAGGGTATTTCCCACCTCTGACAAAATCGTCTATAAAGATGTTTAAAAAGTTTCAAACAGGAAGTCTTTTATCTTCTGAAATCATGAAAAAAGCTTCTAAACAGCTAATCAACCAACTATGACCACAACAAATCCTCAAACTGGTGGTCATCATCCATCCTTACACAACAATTCAAGTCATCAACCTATTCCGCAAGAAGTTTCGTACCACATTGCCGATCATACACACGTTATATTTGGCGGCTGAACAATCGAAAACAACTTCTGTAATGAATATGTCATTCCTTTTCCATATAATATCTTCCGTTTGACACCTGATTCATCGGAATTACATAGAATAATTATAAATATAGTTCCTGGAATAGTTTCGACTTGCTTATATGGACTCCCTATCATTGCACAATTGAACTGACATCACTGATTTCAATTCAAATAATCCTTTAGGTCGCTTTTATAGAGACTTCGTAGCCTGATTTCCGATCATTCATATATTAAATGGTTCCAACTATAGATGCCTTTGCCCATCTTCCGGCGGTCTAAATATTTTCACTCACTCGTGCCGTGCATTCTCTTGTCTATAAAAATGCCTTAAGCTTCTGGTCGCCTATAATAACCAACTTAGCTTCAGTTATAAAGACTCCTGTGCATCATCTCTCCTACATAGGCTCCTTGAGTTTCAGCTCACATATAAAGACTTCCCGAGCTTCAGTTCTCCTATGAGGTATCCCTGAGCTTCAGCTCGTCTAAAAGGTTCCATGAACTTGGGTTCTCCTAAATAGAGTCCTTGTGCTTTAACTCACCTATATAGAATCTTTGGGATTTAGCATACCTATACAGACTTCGTGGTTTTGAGCTCGTCTATAAAAATTGCCTAAGCATCAGCTCGGCTATATTGACTTCCTAGATTTTAGCTTGTCTTTAAAGACTCCCTGATCACCTATATAGACTCTTCGGCATTTAGCATGCCTACACAAACTACGTGATCTTCAGTTCACCCATATGGACTACCTGAGTCTCACCTCGTCAATATAAACACCCAGAGCATCAGCTCACCTTTATGAACCTCCATGATCTTGAATTCACCTAAAGACAGTCCTTGAGCTTCAGCTCACCTATAAAGACTCTCGCGGACTGAGCTACATTTGAACTTCAACTCGGCTATAAAGACACTCTGAGCCTCAACTCGCCCTAAAAGACTCTCTGATCTTCAGCTCTTTCAGATTGACTCCCAGAACCTCAGCTCGCCTATATTGATTCCCTAGACACAGCTTGACTTTAAAGAGTCCCTGAACTGACCTCGCCTAAATAGACTCCTTGAGCTTCAACTATCCTATTAGGTATGTCTGGGCTTCAGCTCGTCTGCAGAGCCTCAGCTGCCTATAAAGACTCCCTGAGACTCAGCTCGCCTATAAGGACTCCCCGAGCCTGAGCTCGTCTATATAAACTACCTGAGCCTCAACTTGCCTATAAAGACTCCATGAGCCCCAACTCGTCTATAAAGACTCCCTGAGCCCTAACACGACTATAAAGACTCGGTGATCTTCAGCTCGCCTAAATTGACTCCCTAAGCTTCATCTGGCCTACAAAGACTCCCAGAACCTCAGCTCGCTTATTAACACTCCCTGAGCTTCAAGTCACCTATAAAGACTCCCTGAGCCTAAGCTCGCCTACATGGAGTCATTGAGCTTCAGCTCATCCATATGGACTCCCTGAGATTCAGCTCACCCAAATAGACTTCCTAAACTTCAGCTCGGGACACACCTTTAAAAAAGGGGCTTTGCCAAAATCTTAAGGGAATTTTTCCGCCAGATGGTATTTTAAGCTCTGAAATCACATAAAAGCCTAACTGAACCATTTCGAATAGGGCGGTACTCTGTCCAAACATAAAGTGTTATGTAGAAAATCTGTCGCTCCATTTCAACTATTTGTATAGTCCTAAGCAAACATTTTTTCTACTATAACTAACACACCAACTCACCTTCAGTCTTTGCAAATAATCCGCCTGAATTTCCACAGAATCCATTAAACTCAGCAGCTGGGCAGCATTGTGTTGTATGGGTGGCGGTGTGGCTGCAGTGATTTCCCAATGTTTACCCTTTTTACGTTCACGTTCTTTTGTGGGATCATGAACATTTGATTTTGTTGTACGGAATGGCAGGAATTTTTCTTTTTTCTGTGGTGATACATGCAGCTCAGTCTTCTCCACCAAATAATGGACATGGGGATCTAATTCTACTTGTGATAATGAACTAGAGGGTCGGGAATTATTTAACGAAGAATTTAAACTGTTATTAAGACTTTCTAATTTAGGCTTTAATGATTCCAATTTGGCACGAATATCAATGGAGACAATTTCAGCATCGATACCTTCAGTGTCTTCGGTATCATTTTCATTACTTTCCGAGGTAGGTTTGGTTGTAATCTCTTCATTGGAAGTAGATTTATTATCGTCCGTTGTTTTAATTTTATCAGCATCCTTTTCTGTAGCCTCTGTTGTCCCAGACGATTGTGATTCGCCCATATTGTTATCTGCATTAATGCCCGAATCTGGCGAGTTGCTCTTAAATGACTCGATTTCTTTTAAATCTTCTTCGGTAATAAGTTTTGGTTCCGGCTTTTCTATTTTCACTTTACGTTCGTGCATTTGTTTCTGTGCAATAATACGCAATGGATCCATTTCCAACTCATCATCACTATCCAAAACATCATCCAATGGATCACCGCCGTCCTCGTTTGTATTAATTCTCCCCCGCCATTCCATATCATTGAGCGCTTTCTGACCTTTTGAAGCAATATTCAAACCAGAGAACATCTTGGCCGCTTCATCAACATTCGATCTACGATTCAATTCGGCCACAACTTTGTCATAGAAATCCTGTATGCGCTTTCCCTTGTCTGGTAGTTTCTGTAATTTTGCCCTATAAAGAGGAAATCATTTCATTTTAGAATATTTTGTGGTTTTATGTTCAATGAACTTACTTGTTGGCCAATAGTTTGGCCTCCCGCTCTTTAATATCCAACAGTTCCAACTGTGTCAGCTTTGTTAGATCTTTAACGTGTACTTCTTTCTTGGCTATCGGCATTCCAGGAATGCGATTTAGTGTGGGTCGGGGAATTGTGGCCATTGCTCTTATTATTTACTATTTTTTAGCTAATTATTGTTGTATTTTTATTATTGTTAATTAAAATAAATTATTTCCCAAGCAAACGAAGCGAATTGTTTTGGGTAGCTCACATTCAGAGTTTGCTAATTACAACCCTGTAAACCTGAGGTGAAAGCAAACGAGCCGAGGACCAACCGTGGCGAATGAGAATCAAAACAAACGAGAGGAGGACCAACCAACAGCTGATCACAATTTGAACACAGTTGATCAGCTGTTTGTAGTTCCGGAACGAACTAGTTCATTGAATAACACTTCGTTTTGTTATTCACTATAACATGATAACAAATTGTTCTGTGGACTATAAAATAAGAAAATTTTGCGTTCTCGTTTACATCGTACTGGATATAACTAAAAGGATTTAATTAAATAGTAAAATAAGTAATAATTATTTCCTAAACAAACGAAATTGTTCGCGAATGAGTGCAACAAACAAATAGAGTTGGGTAGCTCCGGAACGAACTAGTTCATTGGAACTATTCCGAGAAAGGAACGATCGGAACTAGTTCCAACACTTTAATTAATATATTTCCTTTTTCTGATCTCGTTCCTTTTTGGTATCGTTCTTTATTCTTATTTCGTTATTTTTTCTGAGCTCGTTCCTTTATTTCCATATTTTTCATTCGTTCGTTTTTCAAATGCTGTCACTTTGTTGGAGCAAAGGAACTATAAATCCCTACTACAATGAAAACAAAACATTCAAAGTGAGTTGATAGCCCAACTTAACATTGGTATGTGTTCTAGCGACATAACAAACTCAATAAAGGGGTTTAATTTAAAGGGGTTTAAAATCCGATGGGGCGTACAAAAATATTCAACTTCCCCACTATGGCAAAATGTTGTTACCCAAATACGTCGTATCCCTATCTTCAAGCAAATAATACAAACCGCAAAACAAAATTGAAAATTTATTAAATGAATCCACATATTTTTAGTTTCCATTCGAAATTTCAAATTTCCTGAATGTTTTGTTTTTATTTTCAACAAAAGAAAAAAATTAAAAATACGTTCTGTCAAAGTTGAAATTGTTTAACTTTAAATTTTGTACGTTCGACGTATTTCGGTAACATTCATATAAATATATGTGTTCTACTTTTGTGGTGAAAAACATCGAACGAGCTAGTGGAATTTTAGGTAAGACTGTTAAGATTATTTTTTTTTAAGGTCTATCTATTGATTAAACCGTGGGTTTGTTATAAAAACCAGGACTTTTTATGCGTTATGTTTTAAAAAAAAATCTTTTAAAAATGTCTTTGAGAAACATTTCAAACTAATATTTTTTAATTACTACAAAGGTATGAGTTTTTATACACTCCTTGAAATATTCGTCGCTGAACCTATTTGTCCGTCGATTTTGCAATGTCCGTCTGTTGGTTGAAAGATATAACTCTGAAAATTTGACAGATGGTTGAGACAAAACAAAAGGTTTTTGTTTTGATACATCACCTTATTATTGCGTCATGGATGCTGCTGTATTTTCAAATTCCCTGTTTTTGGAGGGTTACATGCAGAAATGTTCGATATTGGTTAATATTTTTATGTATTTTAAATGTTTTAGCCGCATTTTTCCCACCAAAGTTGATTTAGTGTCGGATCACAGTTTCTTGTAGGATAAAAATTCTTTATTTTAAGAAATTGTTCTATAAGGTGCATGTTTTGGCATAGACTGAATTCATAGGTCCCAACCGTTTTCAGATATTTTAAATATAATTGAAGCTTTTTATGAACAAAGGGCTGTGATTTAAATTTCTGGGACATAAGAGAAAACCTACTCTTTGCAATGATATCGAAGAAAATAGAAACATCTAGTAGATTCTTTCAGAACGGGAATATACCAATAATATTCATGTTTTGACATGGCACCAGTGTACAGGTCCAATGCCATTTGATATATATATTTTTATGGTTCAGAAATTCTTGGTTCGGCTTTGCCTGAGAATGTTCCAGTGAAACTTTACCATTTGGCCGGAAATTATTTTTCCCAAACGTTAATGGCAATTTTTACTATTTTTTCCAAATCATAAAGGAAATTTTATTATCGTAGCAAAAAGTTGTAGATTCTTGAAGTACGGGAACAGACCAACTCTCTGCAGCAACGACATAGTGATATTTCACTGGTAATAGCAGATTGACATCCGATCCTATATACTTTTGTTTGGTGGAGTTGGCAAAAAAAGTATTTCTAAAGGATATTTTTCAACAACCAAGAGATTTGCGATTTTTTATGGAAATTTAATACTGGAAAGAAGCGAGAATTTTTAAAGGGTTCCTCGCAGATTTAAAGAGAATGTTTTTCCAATGGTTTTCAAAGTCTGGATTAAAAAAAACTTTCAACTGCTAAAAGAATGCCTTAAAAAAACAGAAAGTGTTAAACGAATATTTTATGAACGTCTATTGAAAATTTGATCTTTTGATAATTTTTTTTTCAAGGACAGTAGAAAATTATTTTTTTTAATTAATATTTATTTTATAAAATTGTGGATTTATTACAGAAAATATTTTTAATATATAGTGCTAAGGACATAATTGTCTAGAACCTTAAAATATTAATATTTTCCATTATTTCCATTCTGTCATCAGTCCCATGTGATTTCCGTTGTCTTTGTTTTTTCTTTATCGCCTACAGTATTTTACCCACTGAATACCCTTAACTTTTGCCATTTCTCTGGCAACATCACTACACAATTTCACAGCATTTAGCATTTGTATATCTCCCCGGGCTGTCAAATCAAAGAGAAAATTCCCAAATACAGGGTTGTATTCTCACAGAATACTTTATATTTTAAAAAATGTTCACAAAATTATCGAGTGAAAAAAACACGAGTAGGGCAAGAGAAGTACAAGCCACAAGACAATTCCGAAAGAAAAGAAGAAGGAAAATCATGTAATTGCGCATTTAATCGCCTAAAAATTAAGATTATTCGCTATACAGATTATCGGTGGCATATTCTTTTAACTGGGGGACATAACGAAAACCCAAGGTTTGTTGATTTCCCATCTGAAAAACGGGCGCTATCTTGAACTCGGTCTCCAAAAGAAAAATATTACGGCGGCTGCTGCTGCAACAAAGTGGGCACACGAAACTTCTCTATTAAATCAATGAATGAAAAAGCAGACAGGCAAGAAGCAAAGACGAAAAAAATGAATTTAACGATGATGCAACTGAAAAGAAAATAGAAGAGAAAAATTTTATAGAAAAAGTGTGTGGTGCCGTTTTGTTGTTCGTGTGTGTGTCTGTCTGTTCAAATTTATAATTTAAGTTAAACAAATTGTTTGTGGTGCTGCTGTTGTGCCTGCTTCGACGACTCTGGCTGGTGACTGACTGTCCGAATGTTATGCGCTGTTTGGTATAGAGAAGAAATTTTGATAATAGAAAAAGAAAACGACTGCGACGACGAAAAGTAAATAATCATATCCAAAAACGCACTAATGTGGGCCAATTGATTTTCTCTAATGTTTGCAGGTCACACTTGCTGCAGAGCCAACCCAACAGTGTTTTCTTCGTGAGGTGAACAATATATACCAGGCATTCCATATGTCCGATTCGGAATATAGTGAATCCTTTGCCGGAGGAGGTGTTGCTGGTGGCCAGGATGACAATGAACGAAGGCAGCGGCATCAAATGCTAATGCAACAACATCAACAACAAATGCAACAGCAACACAATCTCGTCTATGGCAACAATTTTGAAATGGAATCCAGCAGCAGTAGTTCAGCCGGAGATTCCAGTGTCTCATCAACATCCTCCGATGATGACTCAGATGAAGAAAATGAATCCGATGATTCGTTAGAATTGGCAAAAATTACAAATGAGGTATTGAGTTTGCCGCGAGGTCTTTGTGAAAATCCTGCCATTTTCCAAGAATTTTTCTCCGTGGAAACTTGGCAGTCCCTGCCACCACATATGCAAAATCATCTTCAACAATTCCTGCCCAATTTCCATAAAGTTCTACCACCCCAAATGGCAGCTGTTGAACAGGCCCGATCCATTTCCATGTTATTTAGTGGAGAACTGACCGCATTTGGCCAATCGCCTATGGCTAATTTACAAAAACATTTAGAGGCTGGCAACTATCGTCCGGATATAAAAAAGCTACGAGAAAATATAAAAAAATCCCAAAGGCGGGAAAGTAAATTTCAAAACTGCGAACGTCTATCGTATATGGCCAAACAATTATTTGTCTCCCGGCAACGTTTGCTGGAGCATGCATATAAATCTTTGCCAGAATCTGTGACCAAAGCTCCCCTGCCCTCTACCTCGGTGTCGAGTATGCGTCAACCGAAACCCGGACATTTATATCATGATAATAAGCTGTCGGCGATTAGAGCCCGCAAACGTTTCTACAATGAAATCTCACAAATCGCCACAGAATTGCAACTCCAAGACGATTTTGTACTTAGTGCCGATGAAGAGAACGATATGGATAATAATCTTAATGAGGAATGGCGTAAAGATTTGATACAACAACAGCGGTCGCTGGAAGAAAATGCCGAACCGCCTAAGGCGAATATTGCATTGGCAGAGCGATGTGTATACAGTACGGTATTTCGAAAACGTTCCGAGCTAGATGATGAGGATGCGTTCCGTTTGCAACAGCGATCCCGTCAATCGAGGCTAACAAATCGTAATTTTAAAGAATATTTAAGGGAACACAAGCGAAGAAAGCTAACGGAACCGGTAAGGCTGCTAATTTTTAGAAGTATTTAAATTCTTTAATTAATTTCAATTTTTTTTATTTGTAGACATTACCCGAATTGGAAACCTCCGATATACGGCTAAGAGATGTTTGTGCCCGTGCCCAGATTGGTGGCAATTTCAAACGTGTACTGGGAGCAGGGAAACCAGGACGTAAACCAAAATCAGCCGCCAATACCATTCCATCTAACTCAAATCAATTGGGTGCTACTGAGAAAACGGAGAGCTCATTGGAAATAAATAGCAAGCCACTGCCCTCCTCATTGCCCGCAACACCAAATAATGCAGCCAACATGAACCAAACACAACCACAACCACCTACATCAACACCCCCAACATTATCATCATCACAAATTGCAACAAAACTTAGTGAACCACCTGCCCTTGTACCCATTCAACAGACTATTACAAAGAAAAATGTGGAAATATTTCAGAATTCGGGCGGCAATATGCCAACAGTATCACCAACTAAAACAGCAACAACCATACAACATTATCACCAACAACAACAGCAGCAACAACAACTGGAATCACCCTCCGCATTCACAAAGACCAGCAACAATCATCATTTACATAATACCACCAATGATTCACTGAATATGTCCTCATTTATGTCGGGACACAGTGATAATTTAAATCTGTGCATGGATGATACATCAATATTGGCCACCAGTGATCATGATGCCTTTAATATGTTAGATAATGAGGTGGAATTGCAACAGGAAGAGGTCGAAACATTTGCTGGTACCTCCGCTGGAGATGATAACCTTAGCAACTTTGTTATCGGCGATGATATTGTTTTGGGTGGCCACGGAAATGGTACTTCATCGATGTTACAAAGTTCTCATTCACATAAAAATGGCAATCGACAACAACAACAGCAACAACCATTACCAAAATTGGAACCAATTTCGATTAAACCCACAATCAAATCTCTAAACAATCAACAAAAATCCCTATCATCCCCATCACCAGGGTCACAACAACAAATGACAAATGTGTTATGTTCCAGTGAATTAATCCAGGAGACCCATGCCTCATATTTCTCATTGATACGTGACTTTTTCTGTTCCACACCAAATCATCGTATGCGTTATGATGATCTAAAATCAAAAATCGATATATGGTTAAGAAATCCCATAACTGCCCTTAACGAATGGTATGCCCATGCCGAAAATTGGTCGAATTTGCTAAGTTCTGCCATCAACTTTTTGGTTGGTGATTTTCCCGACTTACCCGAGGAATATGTACCCTATATAGAACATAAAATACAGCTGAATATCTATCAATGGATAGGGGCGGGGCGTGATTCCGATAATCGTCTCACCGAACTATGTAATGTTTGGATGGAGAAGCGGAAACATCCGCAGGAAAAACAAAAGTCCATCGAAGGCAAATTGGAAGTGTTGCCCAAATCGGTTGTGGAAAGTGATGAGACAACAGCAGAAGCTGCAGCAATGATACCACCACCGCCGCCACCAAGATTTCCCACAACATGGACAGTGCGGCCAGCAACTGCGGAAGAAATTCTTGAATTTCAACGGCAGGAAAGGGAACGTTTTGAGCAACCACACAAAGCCTACACTTATTATATGCATGGCTATGAGAGTGTCGTGGGTCCCGTCAAAGGGATTTACACCCCAATGTTGGCCTTGGCAAAGGCCCGAGGCCACAGTATGATGGTGGGCGATAGACCAAATTTTGTTACCATACTTACCCTGGTGCGAGATGCCACAGCTCGACTACCTAATGGAGAGGGTACACGAGCCGATATTTCCGAACTCTTAAAATGTTCACAATACATAAACCCCGATGCAGCGGAGAATGTGTTACAAACCATTGTCAGCGGTGCTTTGGATCGGATGCATACCGAACATGATCCCTGTGTACGATACGATCCTAAAAGGAAAATATGGATTTATTTACATCGTAATCGCACGGAAGAGGAATTTGAGAGGATACATCAGCAGAATCAGAGTATGGGTAAGGTCAAGAAATTGCAACAACGTAAACCAAGGCCAGTGGTGGCGACGGCACAAGGCACCAAATTAAATAGTCCCGAACAAGAAACAGCGGAAATAAATGGTGGAGGCAGTGGAGGTGGTGGAACGTTATTAACATTGCCCGCCTTGGTACCGGCCAATCCCATTATTGTTAGCAACCATAGCAGCAATCCTCCAAGGCAGCCAACAGCTTCGTTAACAGCACAACAAAAACATTTACAACAACAGCAACAAATTCAGCTCAGCAAGTGTCCCCCTGTA